>NC_041390.1:534696816-534770249 GCF_002162155.2 Triticum dicoccoides | reverse complement strand
TGTGAGAATTTGATAGTAAAAAATGTCGCCAATGTCACTTGATATGTATGAGAATATTAAATGTAATATTAATATAACTGATATTGAACTCTTAAAGTTAATGTGGCCCCGTTGCAATGCACAGGCGTTCTTCTAGTCAACTAATAGAATGCCCGTGCGTTGCCACGGGGATTTAAAATATTTTATTAGAGTTATATATAAGCATAATGCATGTTAAGTTTCACATGTATAGAAAAGATATCCAGTAATAATTGTAATCTACTTCACTTGCAATGTTGGTCATTACAGAAAGTAATTTGACGATGTATACACAGAGAGCGATGATCCAACTAATAATCTATTAGGAATTAAGATCTACTTGATGTGTTTAATATATTCTCGTGCAATATAAAGGAATGTTGTCTTTAGCTTCATTTGCACAATATTTGAGTAAGTATAATAAAAACTTCTTTCTCAACTCATAACCATCATTCACGGGCAATATATGTAGTTAACATGAATATTTCATACAAAATGTCTAAAAATGTGCAATGGAGAGTATTCACTGTGCAAATTGGACAAGCTAGTTCTTTACCGTTCTAAAAATGACAATTGAATAAATTAATATTATCTTGAATACAGTGATACAAAAATAAATGTTTCTATCTTGAGTAAATTAATATTACTTACATGTGAAGTACTTCCTCAATTCCTAAATATAAGTCTTTTTATATATTCCAATGCGGGCTACATACGGTACAGAGCAAAATGAGTGAATGTACACTCTAAAAAATGTCTATATACATCTGTATGTGTTCTTATTAAAATCTCTAAAAAGACTTATATTTAGGTTAGGTTGTAGGAAGTATTAGGTACTACGATGTGAACACCACCTAGCCGGACTACTTCAATAAGCACAGACCGAAACAACCAGAGTTGAAAAAATGTTGAAACTAACAATACCACACCGCATACAAATAGTCATGCCAATTGAACAAAGAACAATACGGTTCAACACAAACGGTGTACTCTGACTTAGGACTATGAAGTGGTGCGCTTCTTCCACTCTATCAGTAATTTTTACATGGAAATTCCATTTAGGATCAGTATCTAGTAGTTTACATAGAAGACCAGGGTCCTTATTATACCGCAGTTTTCTTTATTCCCTAGAATATTAACTATATGCATTGGTTTTCTAGTATTACACTTGGTAGCAGTGCGTTCTGATGCATCCGGAAGAAATTAGAGCGGTGCATTCATCAGGCCCCTGAAAAATAATACTTCCTCCATCCCACAATATAAGAACGTTTTTGACACTAGTGTAGTGTTAAAAACGTTCTTATATTTTGGGACAGAAGGAGTAGAATTGTAGATGGAATTCTTACACATACACAACACCTGACTCTATACCCTAGCTACCACGTTCTTCTCGCCGGTACTCACATCGATGTCGTCATGCCGCCGTCGCCCTATGTTCCAGCTACTCAGCTTCTCGTGTTGATGCCCACATGGAGGCACCACTGCACCGTCATAATCTGGGGCTGCTTAGTTACCTTTGTGTCCCCCGCCTCTAGCTCATCGCCTGCAAAAGGATTACAAGTTCCCATTTTCAGAAGGTAAATCATAAGAATATTAATATTCTCAGAAGGTATAATTTGGTGTGCACCCATATAGAAACAACAAAAGTGGCTCTCAACTATTTTTAAATAAGTCTGCTAAAATACAACACCCACTCAAAAGGGATGTTGTCGTTGAAGCTATTCTTGTCCGTAGTACTCCCTCTGTTCCAAATTACTTGTCACTCAAATGGATGTAACAAGTAGTTCAGGGCGGAGGGAGTACAAAACAAAGATCAACGCAATTCAAATTATCACCAGACCATGAGAGTGTAAGACAATATAGGCAATGTTAAACCCCAATTTTTCATGGCTTGTGAGCAATTCGCAGAATAGCCATCGAACATTGCCACGGAGTTAGATATCTCCTACACTGTCAGATTTTTAAAATCTCGTACTACCACCTCCAAGTGACGATTCAACAGATACATTTAAGAAGTTTGTGTATGGCGTAATCACTGGTGGGGGCTGGTGATGACAACCATGATATAGTGGCGCCTCTTGGTAATATGCAGGACACAACAACGTCTATTCGCGACAATTGGACCGGTGGTGTCACATCCCCGCAAAAGAGTGTTTTCGTGCCAAATATTAGACAGGTGAACCAGAATAAACATGAAAGGTTAATTATTTTCATAATACACTGAATTACAATAGGGGTGTACGAAAGGCAGGGCTCACTGGGTGGACAAAATCCAGTGGTTGAAGGAGTGAAGGGAGGCCGAGGCCCGCGTTGGGCGCCTCTGGCATAGAATGTAACAAGTGTACAGACCGACAGGCTAATATATCTGGTAAAGCTTGTGCAAACGCAACAAGCGGAAGATAAAACTTGATGAGCATACCCAAAGATGGCAACCCAATATCTATAATAATGTTCTACAATGATAGAAGCATGTAGGTCAATACTAGAAAAAGGGCATGCGGATGGAAGAGGTCTAGTAACCTGAATTTGTCTGGATACTGCTTAAGCCATATTGGGGAACTTGTACTACAATAGGAAATATTTTTTAGCAGAGAGAGAAAGAGAAGAGGAGCACTAATATGCCACGTTCCATAATGTTCGTCAAACCAACAACATTCCAAGCCATGATATGCCCTTAGTATTCTGAAAATCTGTAGTACAAATTATGAAACACCGAGTACCCTACATACAGAACAAGACAAAAAAAAAATACATGATATGACCTAAGGTTTATCAATCCGTGGGAGGCGTAGGTTGAAGATGGTCTCTCTCAAACAACCCTGCAACCAAATAACAAAGAGTCTCTTGTGTCTCCAACACACCCAATACAATGGTAAATTGTATAGGTGCACTAGTTCGGCGAAGAGATGGTGATACAAGTGCAATATGGATGATAGATATGAGTATTTGTAATCTGAAAATATAAAAATTAGCAAGGTAACTAATGATAAAAGTGAGCGTAAACGATATTGCAATGCTAGGAAACAAGGCCTAGGGTTCATACTTTCACTAGTGCAAGTTCTCTCAACAATAATAACATAATTGGATCATATAACTATGATGTGGAGCATCCCAAGATCATCCCCATGGACGCACCTACACCTCCAACAACACCACTTGGACCAATGACACGAGCCCGAGCCAAAGCTATCGAAGATAAGGTGAACTCACTCCTCTCCGAACTTCCACTTTCTATGCATGAGACATGGCTACTACCTAAGTCCGAGATGTTGTGCATGATTAGGTACCAAGAGGGTCCTCCCGAAGATGCGCATGAAGACGGACAAGTCCCCAAGTCCACGGATGAGGAGAACCAACGGAAGGAGCCAAGAGCATCTCCCAGGCCCCGGACATCCAGCCAAGGCCCCGGACATCCGGCCCCTGGAGCGCCTTCCTCTACAGCTGCTCAGCCACCAAGTGCCTACAGGCCCCGGACATCCGGCCCCGCAAGCCCGGACATCCGGCCCTTCCCGAGGTCCCGGATATCCGGCCTCCTGCCCGGAAATCCGGACACCCCCAAACCCGAGAGCAACATGGCCAGCTTCACCAGCCCGGACATCTGGCCCTCCGCGAATGCCCGGACATCCGGCCCGACGCCTGGACGTCCGGCCTCCCTGTCTGCGCACAGTAAAGGGCCGAGGCCCGTGTACCCCTTTTACCCCCCCTAGACTATATATACTCCATCCCGTACAACTTTCTAGGGTTAGCAAAGGATTAGCTCATATTTTGTGTGAGAGCTTTGCTCATCCACTTGGTTACCTTCTCCTCGGAGATTCGAGCCTCCACCGGAGAAGATCCCCCAAGCGGATTCAAGACCCCTCTTTAGGGAAGAACATCAAGACCTCCTCACGGAGAAGAACCGGTTACCCTTTTGTATCTTCCCTAGTTGTCCGTGGACCGTGTATCGTTCTATGTATCCGAGGATCTAGCACATGTGTGACTTGTTCTTGTTAGTTTGAGTGTTCCTCTTGTGTTTTCCCTTGTGATTTCCCTCATTTTCCCTCGTTTCCCTCTTTGTGTTCCTCGTGTTCTTCGCGGGATCCACTCCTTTCATGAAAGATCGGGCGATTAGGGTTCTACCCTACATCATCTTGGTATCAGAGCCACGTTGATCACGATTTCGGAGCCTCCCCGTTGTGTTTCTAGCCTTGTTTTGTTGTTTTTCGTCCTAATTCGAAAATTCCCCACCCAAAAATAGCCCAATTTTTTTTTGTGATTTGTTGGTGTGTTCAGATTTTGTTGGTTTGGATCCGTGGATTTGCTTTGTTTTGAGTGGATCTAGCTTCCCATCCTTTCCCCCCCAATTTCCATCCACAAATTCCTCCGAATTTCGCCCGGATTCAACCTCTCCACGCGGTGTTCATCCCGTTTGTCCCTGGATCCAGAGCCCGGACATCCGGCCCCTGGCAGCAACATATCCATCCACCGCCCCAATTTCCACCAAATTTTGTTCCGGTGCTCACCATATACCATATATACTTCCGCATACCTCCACCACTTCCGCATATCCCAACCAACTTTGGACTGTTTCGCTCTCCGACACAATTGCTACTTCAAGGTTTGAGAATTTGAGTTGTGGTACCGTATCCTTTTGTGTTTCGGCTATCTAGGTACGGTTCGACATCGACATCACCGCCGCTCATCTTTGCCAGGGACGCGTCATCAACAACGACCACCTCGACTACATCTTGGTATTCGTGCCAACCATTTTGACACCATACCGGAAGCAAGACCGGTAACCTCATCTTGGTATTGGACATATCATTCTTGCCATTACATTGATAGCCATCATAGCCTTACTCCTTTGCATTGCTTACCCATTGAGACTAGCCATTGAGTATTGCCGGCAACGAGACTTGTGCACATTAGTGATCATACTTCCCGTAGCATACATACATCATTGTTGCATATATTGGTATCATCTCTTGTGTCACAAAGTTGTCATTGCATACTCATTTGATATCTTGGTTCGTCAAGCATTGCATGAGAAAAGGGCTCAAACATCAAAGAGCCAAACAAGCTTTTAAGCAAAGAGAAAAGATAAGCAAAGAGCTTTTAAGCAAGAACCATAGCATCTTACAACATTAAGATTGTCATACTCGATCATCTTGGATCATATCATAGCAACACCTTGCATAGAACATATTTGGGATAGAAGTCGTTGCATTTTTGCTAAGTAGGTTGTGCACAAGTTCTTGTATCCGCCTATTGTGCAATTATGCTAGCGTCTCTCTAGTGTTGTGTAACAAGAGCATTTTTGTGGATTCCACATTTTGGCTCACCCTTGGTTGCACAACCCCACTTATCTTTTTGCGCGTGTGTTTCCGTGTACCTTATATGCTTGGTCTACTTGTTACATTGCATCTTGCGAATTTTTTCCAACATTATTGA
Organism: Triticum dicoccoides; assembly: GCF_002162155.2. Classification (NCBI taxonomy): domain Eukaryota; kingdom Viridiplantae; phylum Streptophyta; class Magnoliopsida; order Poales; family Poaceae; genus Triticum; species Triticum dicoccoides. The sequence continues at coordinate 534,764,801 of NC_041390.1, read as the reverse complement.
AGCTCACTTACAAATTGCATCAAATTTTGTGCCACCATCCTAACCAAGCTCCACCAAAAGCTTTTACTTGTGTAGGTGTGAGAAACCGACAAGAACTCGTACCAATTGTGCTATTTCCTTGTCCTACATTGGAGTGATCCTCAGTCCACTTTCAACTTCGGTGAAGGTACATTTGGTACTCGTTCTTCTCTTTCTACCACTCACATTTGTCTTGGAATGATGGATAGGCCAAGTACTTCTACCAACCCACTCTTCATGAAGCAAGACGACGACATGAACTCCTTCATCACCAAGAGTCACCTCTTCGGTGCACAACGTGCTTTTCATCAAGAGCAACAAGCTATGAGTGAACACATCGACAACCTTGCCGCCGACTTGCGACTTTCCGAGCAACGTACAAGGGACTACTTCGACCACAAGCTCGACGATCACAAGCAAGAGAATGACGCAAGGATGGACAAAATTCGTGCTTTGTTGCTCAACCGCTCGTCTTCCACTTCAAGAAGGGGCCGTTCAAGCCGCCACTCCGACTTCACCCTCTCCGGCTCTAGTACATCGACATCGAACACTCTTCGTCGAGCCGCGCGCACCGACCATCAAGCAAGCCTCAATCCCCTACGAGACACCGACTCTCAAGAGCGCCGACAACGTCAAACTCAAGAGGCCTTTGCGCTAGCACGAGAACGGCAACGACAACGCCAACATGAAGAGGAAGAGCGAGCGCGTCTACACCAAAATGCTCAAGATGCCGAGGCACAACGTCAGGAACAACAACTCCGTGACGCTCAAGCACTTGCGGCGCAACAAGATCTACGCGATTCGAGTCGAGCCATTGTCGACCGAAGCCGACAAGCCCGTGAACAAGAGGAAGCATTTCGCGAAGAAATTCAAGAACGAAGATTTCAAGCTCGCGTGCATCAGCAAGTTCCTCCTCGAGCTCGACAAGCTCCTCCACAAGCTCGCCAAGAACAACAAGTCAATCAAGAGCATGAAGACAATGGAGATCCTCCATGACAAGAACAACATGGCGATAACAACCCTCCGTGCCAAGAGCACCACGAGTTGATCAATCATCAACAACATGGGCGTCATCATCCCCGACCCCAACATAATGAAGAGCAACGTTATGGCAAACTCAAGTTCACCATGCCCAAGTTCAATGGAAGCAATGATTCCGAAGAGTACCTTTCATGGGCATTGAAGGTTGACAAGATCTTCCATTTGCATAATTTGAAGAAGAGAAGAAGATCGTGATGGCATCCCTTGAGTTCCAAGATTATGTCCTCATTTGGTGGGAACAAATCATAGAGCGCCGAGAGGCAAGAGGTGAACCACCCATCACTACTTGGGCGCAAATGAAGGATGTCATGAGAGCACACTTCGTACCTACCTACTACAACCGCGACCTCTTCAAGAAACTCCAACAACTCAAGCAAGGAACAAAGAGCGTTGAAGAATACTACAAGGAGATGGAGATTGCAATGATAAGAGCCAATGTCACGGAAGATGATGAGAAAACAATGGCACGTTTCTTGAATGGACTCAATCATCCTATCAAGAAGATCGCCGACTTCCAACCATACTCAAATCTCATCCAGCTAGTGCACCAAGCTACCAAAGCGGAACAACAAGTGCAAGATGATTTCAAGTATGCCAAGTTCTCATCCAAGTCCTACGGCTTCTCCAATAACCAAGCTTCAACGACTCCAACACAGACTACAAGACCTTCTACTTCCAACATCGACAAGTCGACTTACAAGAAAGCTTCGTCAACTACAAGCCATCCTCCTATGAGCAACTTCAAGCCGAGAGCTTCATCATCATCAACCCCAACCGATGAGACCGTCAAGACGAGTTCCTTCAAGTGTTTCACTTGCGGAGGCCGAGGCCACAAGTCCTACGAGTGCACCAACAAGCGAACCATGGTCTTCAACGACGATGGCACTTATGACTCCATGAGTGAAGGCGAAATGGAAGTCCTTGAGCAAGTCGCCATGCACCGCCAAGTGAACAATGAAGAAGAACAAGTCTTTTGCGATGAAGACTCAAGCCCCGCACTTGTTGTATCCAAAGTCTTGACTCTCCAACATCACCAAGAAGAAGACCAACGATGCCACATATTCCACACCAAGGCCAGCATCAATGGACGGTCCGTCAAGGTCATCATCGATGGAGGGAGTTTTCATAATCTCGCAAGTGAAGAACTTTGCTCCAAGCTCCAATTGCCCAAGACGAAGCATCCACATGCATACAAAGTGCAATGGCTTAGTGACTCCGACACCATCCAAGTCGAGCACCGGGTACAAGTCTCCTTCAAGATTGGCGCCTACGAAGACATCTTGGAGTGCAACGTCGTTCCAATGACCGTTTGTCATCTTCTCCTTGGACGGCCATGGCAATTCGATAGAGGAGTCGTCCACAACGGCCGAACGAACCACTACATCTCCAAGATGAAGGGCAAGTAGTACGTCCTCCGTCCAATGTCGCCAAGTCAAGTGATCGCCGACAGGCAAGCCACCCATCATGGAGATCATAGCGAGAGAGCGAGCCACCAAAAAGAGAGTGAGCGCCACAAGCCAAAATTGAGTGCCTCCACGATGAGCGAAAACAAGAACCTAGTTCTATTTGCCACCAAACATGAGATGAGAGAAGTGTGTGAGAACCCATCTAGTGTCCTACACTACGTCCTCGTGTGCAAGGACAATGCATCACAAACTAACACTTCTCACACTCTTCCTCTAGTGTTGTCTTCTCTTTTGCAGGAATTTCAAGATGTTTTCCCCGATGAGCTACCTCCGGGTCTACCTCCTCTACGAGGCATTGAGCACCGAATCGACCTCATCCCCGGAGCACCTCTTCCGAACAAAGCTCCTGAAGGAAATATTCCCTAGAGGCAATAATAAAAGTTATTATTTATTTCCTTATATCATGATAAATGTTTATTATTCATGCTAGAATTGTATTAACCGGAAACATAGTACATGTGTGAATACATAGACAAACAGAAAGTCACTAGTATGCCTCTACTTGACTAGCTCGTTAATCAAAGATGGTTAAGTTTCCTAACCATGAACAAAGAGTTGTTATTTGATTAACGAGGTCACATCATTAGTTGAATGATCTGATTGACATGCCCCATTCCATAAGCTTAGCACCCGATCGTTTAGTATGTTGCTATTGCTTTCTTCATGACTTATACATGTTCCTATAACTATGAGATTATGCAACTCCCGTTTACCGGAGGAACACTTTGGGTGCTACCAAACGTCACAACGTAACTGGGTGATTATAAAGGAGCATTACAGGTGTCTCCAAAGGTAGATGTTGGGTTGGCGTATTTCGAGATTAGGATTTGTCACTCCGATTGTCGGAGAGGTATCTCTGGGCCCTCTTGGTAATGCACATCACATAAGCCTTGCAAGAATTGCAACTAAGATGTTAGTTGTGAGATGATGTATTACGGAACGAGTAAAGAGACTTGCCGGTAACGAGATTGAACTAGGTATTGGATACCGACGATCGAATCTCGGGCAAGTAACATACCGATGACAAAGGGAACAACGTATGTTGTTATGCGGTCTGACCGATAAAGATCTTCGTAGAATATGTAGGAGCCAATATGGGCATCCAGGTCCCGCTATTGGTTATTGACCGGAGACGTGTCTTGGTCATGTCTACATTGTTCTCGAACCGTAGGGTCCGCACGCTTAATGTTACGATGACAGTTACTATGAGTTTATGCATTTTCATGTACCGAAGGTTGTTCGGAGTCCCGGATGTGATCACGGACATGACGAGGAGTCTCAAAATGGTCGAGACGTAAACATTGATATATTGGAAGCCTATGTTTGGATATCGGAAGTGTTCCGGGTGAAATCGGGATTTTACCGGAGTACCGGGAGGTTACCGGAACCCCCCGGGAGCCATATGGGCCTTAGTGGGCTTTAGTGGAAAGGTGAAAGGGGCAGCCCAGGGTGGGCTGCGCGCCTCCCCCCTCCCCTAGTCCTATTAGGACTAGGAGAGGTGGCCGGCCCCCTCTCTCTCTTTCCCCCTCGGGGAATCCTATTCCAATTAGGATTGGGAAGGGGGAGTACTACTCCCGGTAGGAGTAGGACTCCTCCTGCGCCTCCATAGGGCTGGCCGCACCCCTCCCCCTTGGCTCCTTTATATACGGAGGCAGGGGCACCTCTAGACACACAAGTTGATCATTGAGATCGTTCCTTAGCCGTGTGCGGTGCCCCCTTCCACCATATTCCACCTCGATCATATTGTAGCGGTGCTTAGGCGAAGCCCTGCGACGGTAGTACATCAAGATCGTCACCACGCCGTCGTGCTGACGGAACTCTTCCCCGACGCTTTGCTGGATCGGAGCCCGGGGATCGTCATCGAGCTGTACGTGTGCTAAGAACTCGGAGGTGCCGGAGTAACGGTGCTTGGATCGGTCGGATCGGGAAGACGTACGGCTACTTCCTCTACGTTGTGTGATCGCTTCCGCAGTCGGTCTGCGTGGGTACGTAGACAACACTCTCCCCTCTCGTTGCTGTGCATCACCATGATCTTGCGTGTGCGTAGGAATTTTTTTGAAATTACTGCGTTCCCCAACAGCTCCATACCGTGTCAACCCCGACGAAACAAAAGAAATACAAAGGCAAGTAAAACATCTCATAGACCAGGGACATGTGCGCGAAAGTTTGAGCCCTTGTGCCGTTCCGGTCATTCTTGTACCAAAACGTGATGGTAGTTTTCGCATGTGCTCCGATTGTGGACCTATCAATGCTATCACTGTTCACTATAGGTATCCCATTCCACGCCTAGATGATATGCTTGATGAGCTTAGCGGTGCCACTATATATTCCGAAATTGATCTTAAGAGTGGTTACTATCAAATCCGCATACAAGAGGGTGATGAATGGAAAACCACTTTCAAAACCAAGTTTGGTTTGTATGAGTGGTTAGTCATGCCTATGGGTCTTTCGGAAGCACCGGGCACTTTTATGCGCCTCATGAATCATGTCTTTCGCCCTTACATTGGTATATTGTGGTCTACTTTGATGACATTCTTGTGTTTAGCAAATCTATCAAAGAGCATGTCACCCATGTCCGCACCGTTTTGCAAACTCTTAGAAAAGAGCGCCTCTATGCTAATATGGAGAAATGCCTTTTTGGTGTTGATAAGCTCGTTTTATTAATGCTATTAAGACTTGGCCGCAACCAACCAACTTTCATCAAGTGCGTAGTTTTCTTGGCCTTGCAGGTTTCTACTGTCGCTTTGTCAAGGATTTTAGCACCATTGCTTCGCCTTTGCACGCTTTGAGCAAGAAGAATGCGCCTTTTGTTTGGGGACCATCCCAAGATACCACATTGAATGAGCTTAAGAATTTGCTTACTCATGCTCCCGTGCTTGCTTTACCCAACTTCGACAAGCCTTTTGAAATTCATTGCGATGCTAGTGGTAATGGCATAGGAGGTGTGTTAACGCAAGAGAAGCGCCCCATAGCTTACTTTAGTGAGAAACTTTCCGGAGCGCAACTCAATTATCCCATCTATGACAAAGAGCTATATGTTTTAGTCCGCGTTTTGCATGAATGGGAACATTACCTTCGTCCCCATGAGTTTACCATTCATACCGATCATGAGACTCTCAATTATCTTAAGGAACAAACAAAGTTGAACAAGCGTCATGCTAAATGGAGTGAATTTATTTAGTCTTTTACCTATGTCATCAAGTACATCAAGGGTAAAGAAAACATCGTAGCGGATGCTCTTTCCCGCATATGCATGCTTGTCACGCAACTTGAGTTAGATGTCATTGGCTTCGAGCATATCAAAGACTTGTATGAGCATGATGCAACTTTTGCTACTCCTTATGCCAAGTGTTTGTCGAATACATCTTGGGAACGCTATTACATTAAAGACGGATATCTTATGGGAGCTAACAAACTTTGCATTCCTGAGTCCTCTCTTCGTTTGTTGCTTTTACAGGAATCTCATGGAGGAGGCTTAATGGGACACTTCGGACGCGACAAGACGTTCACCACGCTCTCGAAGAGCTACTTTTGGCCAAAGATGTTTCGGGACGTCAATCGTTTCACCAACCGGTGTTCTACATGTTGCAAAGCTAAGTCCAAAGCTCAATCTCATGGTCTCTATATGCCTTTACCAACCCCATACCAACCATGGGAAGACATTAGCATGGACTTTGTACTTGGTTTGCCTAGAACTCGAAATGGGAAAGATTCCATATTTGTTGTTGTGGACGTTTCTCAAAAATGGCACATTTTATTCCTTGCCACAAGATAGACGATGCTTCACATGTTGCTAATCTATTTTGTAGGGAATTTTTGCGTCTCCATGGTGTGCCAAAGACCATCGTCTCGGACCGCGACGTCAAGTTCCTTAGCTACATTTGGAAGACCCTATGCGCCAAGCTCGAAATCAAGCTACTCTTCTCCACGGCGTACCATCCTCAAACCGACGGCCAAACGGAGGTGACAAACCGCACACTCTTCGCTCGAGTACTCATCAAGAAGAACATCAAGGAGTGGGAGGAGTGTCTACCCATCGCCGAGTTCGCCTACAACCGAGCAAGACACTCAACAACCGACAAGTCCCCTTTCGAGGTCGTCTACGGATTCAACCCTTTGTCACCATTGGATATTCTACCTCTACCACTCCAAGAGCGAATCAATTTGGACGCAAGTGCACGAGCGACCCATCTCAAGAAAGTGCATGAAGATACAAGAAACACCATCGAGCACCATGTACAACACCTTGCGACCAAGCTCAACGTCAACAAGCACCCTATGATTTTTAACATTGGAGACCTCGTGTGGCTACACCTTCGCAAGGACCGCTTTCCCCAAGAACGCAAGTCCAAACTTCGACCACGCGTGGATGGACCATTCAAGGTGCTTGCACGCTACAACAACAACACTTACAAGATCGACATTCCGCGTGACAAGTACTCTGTGAGCGACATCTTCAACATCAAAGATCTCCCGAACTACCATGGTGATGAGGATTTGGATCCGAGGACGGATCTTGGGAGATGATGCGGACCATCCCAAGATCATCCCCATGGACGCACCTACACCTCCAACGACACCACTTGGACCAATGACACGAGCCCGAGCCAAAGCTATCGAAGATAAGGTGAACTCACTCCTCTCCGAACTTCCACTTTCTATGCATGAGAGATGGCTACTACCTAAGTCTGAGATGTTGTGCATGATTAGGTACCAAGAGGGTCCTCCCGAAGATGCGCATGAATACGGACAAGTCCCCAAGTCCACGGATGAGGAGAACCAACGGAAGGAGCCAAGAGCATCTCCCAGGCCCCGGACATCCGGCCAAGGCCCCGGACATCCGCCCTGGAGCGCCTTCCTCTACAGCTGCTCAGCCACCAAGTGCCTACAGGCCCTGGACATCCGGCCCCGCGAGCCCGGACATCCGACCCTTCCCGAGGTCTCGGATATCCGGCCTCCTGCCCAGAAATCCGGACACCCCCGAACCCGAGAGCAACATGGCCAGCTTCACCAGCCCGGACATCCGGCCTCCACAGCCCGGACATCCTACCCTCCGCGAACGCCCGGACATCCGGCCCGACGCCCAGACGTCCGACCTCCCTGTCTGCGCACAGTAAAGGGCCGAGGCCCGTGTACCCCTTCTACCCCCCTAGACTATATATACTCCACCCCGTACAACTTTCTAGGGTTAGGAAAGGATTAGCTCATATTTTGTGTGAGAGCTTTGCTCACCCACTTGGTTACCTTCTCCTCGGAGATTCGAGCCTCCACCGGAGAAGATCCCCCAAGCGGATTCAAGACCCCTCTTTAGGGAAGAACATCAAGACCTCCTCACGGAGAAGAACCGGTTACCCTTTTGTATCGTCCCTAGTTGTCCGTGGACCGTGTATCGTTCTATGTATCCGAGGATCTAGCACATGTGTGACTTGTTCTTGTTAGTTTGAGTGTTCCTCTTGTGTTTCCCCTTGTGATTTCCCTCGTTTTCCCTCGTTTCCCTCTTTGTGTTCCTCGTGTTCTTCGCGGGATCCGCTCCTTTCGTGAAAGATCGGGCGATTAGGGTTCTACCCTACATCAAACTATCCCTCAACATGCAAAAAAGAGTCACTCCAAAGTCACTAATAGCGGAGAACAAAAGAAGAGATTATGGTAGGGTACGAAACCACCTCAAAGTTATCCTTTCTGACCGATCTATTCAAGAGTCCCTAGTAAAATAACACGAAGCTATTCTTTCCGTTCAATCTATCATAGAGTTCATACTAGAATAACACCTTAAGACACAAATCAACCAAAACCCTAATGTCACCTAGATACTCCAATGTCATCTCAAGTATCCGTGGGTATGATTATACGATATGCATCACACAATCTTAGATTCATCTATTCAACCAACACAAAGAACTTCAAAGAGTGCCCCAAAGTTTCTACCGGAGAGTCAAGACAAAAACGTGTGCCAACCCCTATGCATAAGTTCACGAGGTCACGAAACTCGCAAGTTGATCACCAAAACATACATCAAGTGGATCACATGATATCCCATTGTCACCACAGATAAGCACATGCAAGACATACATCAAGTGTTCTCAAATCCTTAAAGACTCAATCCGATAAGATAACTTCAAAGGGAAAACTCAATTCATCACAAGAGAGTGGAGGGGGAGAAACATCATAAGATCCTACTATAATAGCAAAGCTCGCGATACATCAAGATCATGCCGACTCAAGAACACGAGAGAGACAGAGAGATCAAACACATAGCTACTGGTACATACCCTCAGCCCCGAGGGTGAACTACTCACTCCTCGTCATGGAGAGCGCCGGGATGATGAAGATGGCCATCGGAGAGGGATTCCCCCCTCCGGCAGGGTGCCGGAACGAGTCTAGATTGGTTTTCGGTGGCTACGGAGGCTTGTGGCGGCGGAACTCCCGATCTATTCTGCTCCCCAATGTTTTTAGGGTATATGGACATATATATGCGAAAGAAGTCGGTCAGGGGAGCCACGAGGGGCCCACGAGGGTGGGGGGCGCGCCCAGGGGGGTAGGGCGCGCCTCCCTGCCTCGTGGCTCCCTCGAAGCTTCCCTGACGTCTACTCCAAGTCTCCTGGGTTGCTTCCGTTCCAAAAATAACTCCCCCGAAGGTTTCATTCCATTTGGACTTTGTTTGATATTCCTTTTCTTCAAAACACTGAAATAGGCAATAAAACATCAATTTGGGTTGGGCTACCGGTTAATAGGTTAGTCCAAAAATAATATAAAGGTGTTTAATAAAGCCCATAAACATCCAAAACAGATAATATAATAGCATGAATACTTCATAAATTATAGATACGTTGGAGACGTATAAGCATCCCCAAGCTTAATTCCTGCTCGTCCTCGAGTAGGTAAATGATTAAAGAAATAATTTATGAAGTGTGAATGCTAGCAGGTGCACAAGTTTGATCAATGGTAATTTCAATCACCTTTTCTAGCATCATTATATATCATAACAATAGCTCAACTCATAGGTCTTCTCATGATCAAGTAACAAGCTATTCACATGTTAAAGTATAGATCATAAATTTTCTTGAAAACTAACAAACCGTGTTATTAGTCATCAAACAATTACAATTCATCTTATTTTCAGGAAGGGTCTATGTCAGAGCTTTGATTCAGCAAACTTCACATACTCAACTATCATTTAGTCTTTCACAATTGCTAACACTCATGTGATATTTATGGGTTCAAAGTTTTAATCAGACACATAGAAAGATAGGGGCTTATAGATTCGCCTCCAAACCTTTTACCTCAAGGGTAATGTCAACAATAATAGTTCATGATGCCTTACATCCAATTGGATATATATATATATATATATATATATATATATATATATATATATATATATATATATATATATATATATATATATATCAGGATCCTTCCAACACAATGTGCTTGCCAAAGGATAAAATGTAAAAAGGAAAGGTGAAGATCACCATGACTCTTGCATAAGGTATAAGACAAGAATAAAAGATAGGCCCTTCGCAGAGGGAAGCAGAGGTTGTCATGCGCTTTTATAGTTGGATGCACAAAATCTTAATACGAAAGAACATCACTTTATATTGCCACTTGTGATAGGGACCTTTATTATGCAGTCCGTCGCTTTTATTGCTTCCACATCACAAGAACGTATAAAGCTTATTTTCTCCACACTAATAGATCATACATATTTAGAGAGCAATTTTTATTGCATGCACCGATGACAACTTGCTTGAAGGATCTTACTCAATCCATAGGTAGGTATGGTGGACTCTCATGGCAATACTGGTTTAAGGGATGTTTGGAAGCACAAGTAGTATCTCTACTTGGTGCAAAGAATTTGGCTAGCATGAGGGGGAAAGGCAAGCTCAACATGTTGAATAATCCATGACAATATACTTTATTTCAGATATAAGAAAACATAACCCATTACGTTGTCTTCCTTGTCCAACATCAACCTTTTAACATGTCATATTTTCATGAGTGCTCACAATTACAAAAGATGTCCAAGATAGTATATTTATATGTGAAATCTCTCTTCCCTCAATATTCTTTCATGAATTTTTCAAGTGACCAATACAATGTTTGCTAACCTTCAATAAATTTACCACCTCCACTTCTTATATGTGAAGTCATTACTCCCCATGGGATAAGCATATGAAACATATATAATTTCAGATTTATTATATTCAATTCATTCAACCATTTACTCATAGGATATATGTGAAGCACGTGAATGAATAACAAACTACTCTGAAAGATATAAGTGAAGATCAATGAGTAGTTAAATAATTATTTAGCTATGTGAAGACTCTCCCATTTAATAATTTCAGATCTTGATACTTTATTCAAATAGCAAGCAAAACAAAATAAAATGACATCTAAGAATAGCAAACATCATGTGAAGAAGCAAAAACTTAGGATCAACCGATACTAACTGATAGTTGTTGAAGAAGGAAGGTGGGATGCCAACCGGGGCATCCCCAAGCTTAGACGCTTGAGACTTCTTGAAATATTATCTTGGGATGCCTTGGGCATCCCCAAGCTTGATATTTTGTGTCTCCTTAATTCCTCTCACATCACGGTCTCCCTAAATCTCAAAAGCTTCATCCACACAAAACTCAACAAGGACTCGTGAGATAAGTTAGTATAAACCAATGCAAAAACCTTATCATACTCTTCTGTAGCAAATCACTAAATTATTAATCAACATTGCATACTAAATGCCTCCGCATATTTAATAGTCCTATCCTCAAATAGAATCATTAAACAAGCAAACATATGCAAACAATGCAAACATAACAGCAATCTGCCTAAACAGGACAGTCTGTGAAGAATGCAGCAAGATCCATACTTCCCTAGCTCCAAAAATTATGAAAGAAAATTACCACTGAAGTAAATTTATCAGAGCTTATTATGTAAAAGGTTTCAACATTTTATACATTCTGACTTTTCTAGGGATTTTTTGCAACAGTGGTAAACTTTCTGTTTTCAAACAGCAACATGAAGACTTGTAAAATAAGCATAGTAAAGGCCATCAATGCCACTTTTATTGAAATAAAAGATGCAAAACATTGTTCTAAATAACAGAAAGCAAATCCTAACAAAATAAATTGACGCTCCAAGCAAAACACATATCATGTGGTGAATAAAAATATAGCTCCAAGTAAAGTTACCGATGAACGAAGACGAAAGAGGGGATGCCTTCCGGGGCATCCCCAAGCTTAGGCTCTTGGTTGTCCTTGAATATTACCTTGGGGTGCCTTGGGAATCCCCAAGCTTAGGATCTTTCCACTCCTTATTCCATAGTCCATCGAATCTTTACCCAACACTTGAAAACTTCACAACACAAAGCTTAACAGAAAACTCGTGAGCTCCGTTAGTAAAAGAAAACAAACCATCACTTCAAGGTACTGTAATGAACTCATTCTTTATTTATATTGGTGTTAAACCTACTGTATTACAACTTTTCTATGGTTCATAAACTCTATTACTAGCCATAGATTCATCAAAATAAGCAAACAACACATGAAAACAGAATCTGTCAAAAACAGAACAGTCTGTAGTAATCTATAGGTTACGAATACTTCTGGAACCCCCAAAATTCTAAAATAAATTTTTAGAAGTGAGGAATTTATGTATTAATCATCTTCAAAAAGAATTAACTAAATAGAACTCTCCATTAAAAAATGGCAGCAAATCTCGTGAGCGCTAAAGTTTCTGTTTTTTACAGCAAGATCGCAAAGACTTCACCCAAGTCTTCCCAAAGGTTCTACTTGGCACAAACACTAATTAAAAACATAAAACCACTTCTAAACAGAAGCTAGATGAATTATTTACAGGCACGCACGAGGCACAAGTGCGGGATGTGCAACTGCACAGGGCCCCTCGAAATATTGGGGCCCCAAATTAAATTTTACTGCTACATTAATTAATTAATTAATTAAGAAATTAGCAAAATGCAGGACACTACGGGGAGTAATTACTTCTTGAGAATTGGACCAGGTCTTTTGTTCTTCTCTCCACTCATTACTTCCTTGGGAACGCATCCTTCTTCACTATTTTCCTTTGGTCTTCCCAATTGCAGCATTGATGGGACCACATGAGGAGTAGTACCATGTCTATTTAAAACTAGTGACTTCTTTTTAAAACTAGTGACTTCGGTTGCTGTGAAAATATAAGATTAATTTTTTCTGACTTGTTACAGTAGAACTTAAACAACCAAAGGGTCGTGGTCTCTTTTTGTGGTTTCATTTTAATGAAAATGGAACAGATGGGAAATATTTTTAAAATAAATTGTGCTCATTTTCTAATGGATATAAACTTGAAGATTTTGTGCAAAGAAGTTCTAGAAAGATTGCTTGGTCCAACTAAAATATAGATTAGTAGAGATTAATTCATAATTTGCAGTTTTTGCAACATATAGTTCTTGGAAAAATTATGTTGCACATATGGTAATTCTTAAAAACATCTTTCCCAATTATTTTTCTTAATGACCGGGCCTAATCTTTGATTTTGCACTGGGCCCCCAAATTCTCAGATACGTCCCTGATTATTTATTACTAAACAGAAACAAAAGGCAAGGAACAAAAATAAAGTTGGGTTGCCTCCCAACAAGTGCTATCGTTTAATGCCCCTAGCTAGGCATGACGATTTCAATGATGCTCACATAAAAGATAAGGATTGAAACATAAAGAGAGCATCATGACGAATATGACTAGCACATTTAAGTCTAACCCACTTCCTATGCACATGGATTTTGTGAGAAAACAACTTATGGGAACAAGAATCAACTAGCATAGGAAAGCAAAACAAGCATAACTTCAAGATTTTAAGCACATAAAGAGGAAACTTGATATTATTGCAATATGTAAAAGCATATGTTCCTCTCTCATAATAATTTTCAGTAGCATTATGAATGAATTCAATAATATAACCATCACACAAAGCATTCTTTTCATGATTCATAAGCATAGAAAATTTAGTACTCTCCACATAAGCAAAATTCTTCTCATTCGGAATAGTGGGAGAAAATTCAACAAAATAACTATCATGGGATTGAAAATTGAAATCAAGATGACAAGTTTCATGGTTATCATTATTCTTTATAGCATACGTGTCATCACAATAATCACCATAGATAGGAGGCATTCTTTCATCATCGTAAATTTGCTCATCAAAACTTGGGGGACAAAAAATATCATGTTCATCAAACATAGCATCCCCAAGCTTGTGGCTTTGCATATCATTAGCATCATGGATATTCAAAGAATTCATACTAACAACATTGCAATCATGCTCATCATTAAAATATTTAGTGCCAAACATTTTAATGCATTCTTCTTCTAACACTTTGGCACAATTAATTATCGGAATCCATATTTTCACGAAAGACATTAAAAAGATGAAGCATATGAGGCATCCTCAATTCCATTTTTTTGTAGTTTTCTTTTATAAACTAAATTAGTGATAAAACAAGAAACTAAAAGATTCAATTGCAAGATTTAAAGATATACCTTCAAGCACTAACCTCCCCGGCAACGGCGCCAGAAAAGAGATTGATGTCTACTACGCAACCTTCTTCTTGTAGACGTTGTTGGCCCTCCAAGTGCAGAGGTTTGTAGGACAGTAGCAAATTTCCCTCAAGTGGATGACCTAAGGTTTATCAGTCCGTGGGAGGCGTAGGTTGAAGATGGTCTCTCTCAAACAACCCTGCAACCAAATAACAAAGAGTCTCTTGTGTCCCCAACACACCCAATACAATGGTAAATTGTATAGGTGCACTAGTTCGGCGAAGAGATGGTGATACAAGTGCAATATGGATGATAGATATGAGTATTTGTAATCTGAAAATATAAAAACAGCAAGGTAACTAATGATAAAAGTGAGCGTAAACGGTATTGCAATGCTAGGAAACAAGGCCTAGGGTTCATACTTTCACTAGTGCAAGTTCTCTCAACAATAATAACATAATTGGATCATATAACTGTCCCTCAACATGCAACAAAGAGTCACTCAAAAGTCACTAATAGCGGAGAACAAACGAAGAGATTATGGTAGGGTACAAAACCACCTCAAAGTTATCCTTTCTGATCGATCTATTCAAGAGTCCCTAGTAAAATAACACGAAGCTATTCTTTCCGTTCAATCTATCATAGAATTCGTACTAGAATAACACCTTAAGACACAAATCAACCAAAACCCTAATGTCACCTAGATACTCCAATGTCACCTCAAGTATCCGTGGGTATGATTATACGATATGCATCACACAATCTCAGTTTCATCTATTCAACCAACACAAAGAACTTCAAAGAGTGCCCCAAAGTTTCTACCGGAGAGTCAAGACGAAAACGTGTGCCAACCCCTATGCGTAAGTTATGAGGTCATGGAATTCGCAAGTTGATCACCAAAACATACGTCAAGTGGATCACATAGATATCCCATTGTCACCACAGATAAGCATGTGCAGGACATACATCAAGTGTTCTCAAATCCTTAGAGACTCAATCCGATAAGATAACTTCAAAGGGAAAACTCAATTCATCACAAGAGAGTGGAGGGGGAGAAACATCATAATATCCAACTATAATAGCAAAGCTCGTGATACATCAAGATCGTGCCGACTCAAGAACACGAGAGAGAGAGAGAGATCAAACACATAGCTACTGGTACATACCCTTAGCTCCGAGGGTGAACTACTCCCTCCTCATCATGGAGAGCGCCGGGATGATGAAGATGGCCACCGGAGAGGGATTCCCCCCTCCAGCAGGGTGCCGAAACGGGTCTAGATTGGTTTTCGGTGGCTACGGAGGCTTGTGGCGGCGGAACTCCCGATCTATTCTGCTCCCCAATGTTTTTAGGGTATATGGACATATATAGGCGAAAACATCGGTCAGGGGAGCCACGAGGGGCCACGAGGGTGGGGGCGCGCCCAAGGGGGTAGGGCGTGCCTCCCTGCCTCGTGGCTTCCTCGAAGCTTCCCTGACGTCTACTCCAAGTCTCCTGGATTGCTTCCGTTCCAAAAATAACTCTCCCAAAGGTTTCATTCCTTTTGGACTCCGTTTGATATTCCTTTTCTTTAAAACACTGAAATAGGCAAGAAAACAACAATTTGGGCTGGGCCTCCGGTTAATAGGTTAGTCCCAAAAATAATATAAAAGTGTTTAATAAAGCCCATAAACATCCAAAACAGATAATATAATAGCATGAATACTTCATAAATTATAGATACGTTGGAGATGTATCATAGTGCTCAAGAGGTAGCAAGAAGGATTTCTGGCGCCGTTGCCGGGGAGGCTACGCACAAGTCAAGACATACCAAGTACCCATCACAAACTCTTATCCCTCGCATTACATTATTTGCCATTTGCCTCTCATTTTCCTCTCCCCCACTTCATCCTTGCCATTTTATTCGCCCTCTTTTTCCATTCCCCTTCTCTTTTCCAATTCGCCTCTTTTTGCTTGTTTCTTGTTTGCTTGTGTGTTGGATTGCTTGCTTGTCATGATGGCTCAATATAATACTAAATTGTGTGATTTTTCCAATACCAACAATAATGATTTTATTAGCACTCCGATTGCTCCTCTTACCGATGCTGAATTTTGTGAAATTAATGATGCTTTGCTGAATCTTGTCATGAAAGATCCATTTTCCGGCCTTCCTAGTGAAGATGCCGCTACCCATCTAAACAAATTTGTTGATTTATGTGATATGCAAAAGAAGAAAGATGTGGATAACGATATTGTTAAACTGAAGCTATTCCCGTTTTCTCTTAGAGATCATGCTAATACTTGGTTTTCGTCTTTGCCTAAAAATAGTATCGATTCATTGAATAAGTGCAAAGATGCTTTTATCTCTAAGTATTTTCCTCCCGCTAAGATCATCACTCTTACAAATGATATTATGAATTTTAAGCAACTTGATCATGAACATGTTGCACAAGCTTGGGAGAGGATGAAATTAATGATACGTAATTGCCCTACACATATTTTGAATCTTTGGATGATTATACAAAAATTTTATGCCGGATTGAACTTTGCTTCTAGAAATATTTTAGATTTGGCCACGGGAGGCACTTTTATGGAAATCACTTTAGTAGAAGCTACTAAACTCCTAGATAATATTATGGTTAATTATTCTCAATGGCATACTGAAAGATCTACTAATAAAAAGGTGCATGCTATAGAAGAAATCAATGTTTTGAGTGGAAAGATGGATGAACTTATGAAATTGTTTGCTAATAAAAGTGTTTATTCTGATCCTAATGATATGCCTTTGTCTACTTTGATTGAGAATAATAATGAATCTATGGATGTGAATTTTGTTGGTAGGAACAATTTTGGTAATAACGCGTATAGAGGTAATTTTAATCCTAGGCCGTTTCCTAGTAATTCCTCTAATAATTATGGTAATTACTACAACAATTCTTATGGAAATTATAATAAGATGCCTTCTGATTTTTAATATAATATTAAAGAATTTATTAGTTCGCAAAAGAATTTCAATGCTTTGATTGAAGAAAAATTGTCTAAGATTGATGAGTTGGCTAGGAACGTGGATGAAATTTCTCTTGATGTTGATTATTTGAAACTTAGATCTATTCCACCTAAGCATGATATCAATGAGTCTCTCAAAGCTATGAGAATTTCCATTGATTAGTGCAAAGAAAGAACCGCTAGGATGTGTGCAAAAAAAAAGATTGCTTTGTGAAAGCGTGTTCTTCTAGTTTCCATGATAATAATGATGAAGATCTGAAAGTTATTGATGTGTCCCCTATTAAATCTTTGTTTTGAAATATGAATCTTGATAATGATGGGACTGTAGATGAGTCAACTTTAGTTAGAAGGCGTCCCAATGATTCGGAGTTTTTAGATCTTGATGCAAAAATTGATAAAAGTGGGATTGGAGAGGTCAAAACTTTACATAACAATGAACCCACTATCTTGGATTTCAAGGAATTTAATTATGATAATTGCTCTTTGATAGATTGTATTTCCTTGTTGCAATCCGCGCTAAATTCTCTGCATGCTTATAGTCAAAATAAAGCTTTTACTAAACATATCGTTGATGCTTTAATGCAATCTTATGAAGAAAAGCTTGAATTGAAAGTTTCTATCCCAAGAAAACTTTATGATGAGTGGCAACCTACTATTAAAATTAAAATTAAAGATCATGAATGCTTTGCTTTATGTGATTTGGGTGCTAGTGTTTCCACGATTCCTAAAACTTTGTGTGATTTGCTAGGTTTCCGTGAATTTGATGATTGTTCTTTAAACTTGCATCTTGCAGATTCCACCAATAAGAAACCTATGGGAAGAATTAATGCTGTTATTATTGTTGAAAATAGGAATTATGTGCCCGTAGATTTCATTGTTCGTGATATTGATTGCAATCCTTCATGTCCTATTATTTTTGGCAGACCTTTCCTTAGAACGATTGGTGCAATTATTGATATGAAAGAAGGGAATATTAGATTCCAATTTCCGTTAAGGAAGGGCATGGAACACTTTACTAGAAAGAAAATTAAATTACCTTATTAATCTATTATGATAGCCACTTATGGATTGCATACCAAAGATAACAATACCTAGATCTATCGTTGCTTTTATGCCTAGCGAGGGGCGTTAAACGATAGCGCTTGTTGGGAGGCAACCCAATTTTATTTTTGTTCCTTGATTTTTGGTTATGTTTAGTAATAAATAATTAATCTAGCCTCTGTTTATATGTGATTTTATGCTTTTAATTAGTGTTTGTGCCAAGTAGAACCTTTGGGAAGACTTGGGGAAAGTCTTTGCGATCTTGCTGTAAAAAACAGAAACTTAGCGCTCACGAGATTTTCTGCCATTTTTTAATATTTAGTTAATTCTTTTTGAAGATGATTAATAGATAAATTCCTCACGTCCAGAAATTTATTTTAGAATTTTTGGGGTTCCATAAGTATTCGAAACCTACATATTACTACAGACTGTTCTGTTTTTGACAGATTCTGTTTTTCGTGTGTTGTTTGCTTATTTTGATGAATCTATGGCTAGTAATAAAGTTTATGAACCATAGGAAATTTGGAATACAGTAGATTTAACACCAATATAAATAAATAATGAGTTCATTACAGTACCTTGAAGTGGTGGTTTGTTTTCTTTTACTAATGGAGCTCACGAGATTTTGTTTTAAGTTTTGTGTTATGAAGTTTTCAAGTTTTGGGTAAAGATTTGATGGATTATGGAACAAGGAGAGGCAAAAGCCTAAGATTGGGGATGACCAAGGCACCCCAAGGTAAAATACAAGGACAACCTAAAGCCTAAGCTTGGGGATGCCCCAGAAGGCATCCCCTCTTTCATCTTCGTCCATCGGTAACTTTACTTGGAGCTATATTTTCGCCACATGATATGTGTTTTGCTTGGAGCGTCTTGTATAATTTGAGTCTTTGCCTTTTAGTTTACCACAATCATCCTTGCTGTACACACCTTTTGGGAGATACACACATGAATTGGTATTTATTAGAATACTCTATGTGCTTCACTTATACCTTTTGAGCTAGATAATTTTGCTCTAGTGCTTCGCTTATATCTTTTAGAGCACGGTGGTGGTTTTATTTTATAGAAACTATTGATCTCTCATGCTTCACTTATATTTTTTGAGAGTCCCTTAGAATAGCATGGTAATTTTCTTTGGTTATGAATTTAGTCCTAATATGATAGGCATCCAAGATCGGTATAAAAAACTTTCATAAAAAGTGCATTGAGTAATAGGAGAAGTTTGATACTTGATAATTGTTTTGAGATATAAAGGTGGTAATATTAGAGTGTGCTAGTTGAGTAGTTGTGAATTTGAGAAATACTTGTGTTGAAGGGTGCAAGTCCCGTAGCATGCACGTATGGTGACCGTTGTGTAACAAATTTGAAACACGAGGTGTTATTTGATTGTCTTCCTTATGAGTGGCGGTCGGGGACGAGCGATGGTATTTTCCTACCAATCTACCCCCTTAGGAGCATGCGCGTAATGCTTGGTTTTTGAGGACTTGTAGATTTTTTCAATAAGTATGTGAGTTCTTTATGACTAATGTTGACTCCATCGCACTCTCACCCTTCCATCATTGCTAGCCACTTCGGTACCGTGCATTGCCCTTTCTCACCTTGAGAGTTGTTGCAAACTTCGCCGGTGCATCCAAACCCCGTGATATGATACGCTCTGTCACACATAAACCTCCTTATATCTTCCTCAAAACAGCCACCATACCTACCTATTATGGCATTTCCATAGCCATTCCGAGATATATTGCCATGCAACTTTACACCTTCCATTTATCATGACACACATCATCATTGTCATATTGCCTTGCATGATCATGTAGTTGACATCGTATTTGTGGCAAAGCCACTGTTCATAATTTTCCATACATGTCACTCTTGATTCATTGCCCTTCCCGGTACACCGTCGGAGGCATTCATATAGAGTCATACTTTGTTCTAGTATCGAGTTGTAATCATTGAGTTGTAAATAAATAGAAGTGTGATGATCATCATTAATAGAGCATTGTCCCAAAAAAGAGAAAGACCAAATAAAAAAGGGAAGGCCCAAAAAAAGGGGCAATGCTACTATCCTTTTTTCCACACTTGTGCATCAAGGTAGCACCATGATCTTTATGATAGAGAGTCTCTTGTTTTGTCACTTTCATATACTAGTGGGAATTTTTCACTATAGAACTTGGCTTGTATATTCCAAAAATGGGCTTCCTCAAATGCCCTAGGTCTTCGTGAGCAAGCAAGTTGGATGCACACCCACTTAGTTTCTTTTGTTGAGCTTTCATACATTTATAGCTCTAGTGCATCCGTTGCATGGCAATCCCTACTCCTTGCATTGACATCAATTGATGGGAATCTCCCTAGCCCATTGATTAGCCGCGTCGATGTGAGACTTTCTCCTTTTTTGTCTTCTCCACATAACCCCCATCATCATATTCTATTCCACCCACAGTGCTATATCCATGGCTCACGCTCATGTATTGCGTGAAAGTTGAAAAAGTTTGAGATTACTAAAGTGTGAAACAATTGCTTGGATTATCATCGGGGTTGTGCATGATGAGAGCATTCTTGTGTGACAAAAATGGAGCATGACCAAACTATATGATTTTGTAGGGATGAACATTCTTTTGCCATGTTATTTTGAGAAGACATAATTGCTTAGTTAGTATGCTTGAAGGTTATGTCAATATTAAACTTTTGTATTGAATCTTTTGGATCTGAATATTCATGCCACAATAAAGAGAATTACATTGAGAATTATGCTAGGTAGCATTCCACATCAAAAATTCGGTTTTTATCATTTACCTACTCGAGGATGAGCAGGAATTAAGCTTGGGGATGCTTGATACGTCTCCAACGTATCTATAATTTTTGATTGTTCCATGCTACTATATTATCTGTTTTGGATGTTAATTGGATTTATTTTACACTTTTATATTATTTTTGGGACTAACCTATTAACCCAAGGCCCAATGCAAATTGATATATTTTTGCCTATTTTAGTGTTTCACAAAAAAGGAATATCAAACGGAATCCAAACGGAATGAAACCTTCGGGAACATGATTTTTGGAACAAACGTGATCCAGAGGAATTGGAGTGGACGTCAAGAAACAAACAAGGAGTCCATGAGGCAGGGGGCGCGCCCTCCTCCCTCGTGGGCCCCTCGTGGCTCAACCGACCTACTTCTTCCTCCTATATATACTCATATACCCTGAAAACAACCAGGAGCACCACGAAACCCTATTTCCACCACCGCAACCTTCTGTACCCAAGAGATCCCATCTTGGGGCCTTTTCCGGAGCTCCGCCGGAGGGGGCATCGATCACGGAGGGCCTCTACATCAACTCCATGGCCCCTCTGATGATGTGTGAGTAGTTTACTTCAGACCTTTGGGTCCATAGCTATTAGCTAGATGGCTTCTTCTCTCTCTTTGAATCTCGATACAAAGTTCTCCTCGATCTTCTTGGAGATCTATTTGATGTAACTCTTTTTGCGGTGTGTTTGTCGAGATCCGATGAATTGTGGGTTTATGATCAAGTCTATCTATGAACAATATTTGATTCTTCTCTGGAATCTTTTATGTATGATTGGTTACCTTTGCAAGTCTCTTTGAATTATTAGTTTGGTTTGGCCTACTAGATTGATCTTTCTTGCAATGGGATAAGTGCTTAGCTTTGGGTTCAATCTTGTGGTGCTCGATCCTAGTGACAGAAAGGGAAACGACACGTATTGTATTGTTGCCATCGAGGATAAAAAGATGGGGTTTATATGATATTGCTTGAGTTTATCCCTCTACATCATGTCATCTTACCTAATGCGTTACTCTGTTCTTATGAACTTAATACTCTAGATGCATGCTGGATAGCGATCGATGTGTGGAGTAATAGTAGTAGATGCAGGCAGGAGTCGGTCTACTTGTCGCAGACGTGATGCCTATATACATGATCATGCCTAGATATTCTCATAATTATTCGCTTTTCTATCAATTTCTCGATAGTAATTTGTTCACCCACCGTAATACTTATGCTATCTTGAGAGAAGCCACTAGTGAAACCTATGCCCCCCGGGTCTATTCTCCATCATATTAATCTTCCGTCAACAAGCTATTTCCATTACCTTTTATTTTGAAATATTTACTTTTAATCTTTATCATAAAAACACCAAAAATATTATCTTATCATCTCTGTCAGATCTCACTCTCGTAAGTGATCGTGAAGGGATTGACAACCCCTTTATAGTGTTAGTTGCGAGGTTCTTATTTGTTTGTGTAGGTACGAGGGACTTGCGTGTGGCCTCCTACTGGATTGATACCTTGGTTCTCAAAAACTGAGGGAAATACTTACGCTACTTTGCTGCATCACCCTTTCCTCTTTAAGGGAAAACCAACGTAGTGCTTAAGAGGTAGAAAATATCCATTTTGCGGACCGTGTCCTGATAGGGCAAGTTTAGACTACTACCGCCGTCCATGAGGACTCGCATAAGGTGGAATCCATCGATAATTGGGTCGAGGACCAACGCGGCTGAGCCTCCGTGACGGATACTAGTCGGATGGTCTCTGCGATCGAAGGTGATCAGGCAGGCTGACCATGGGTTGAATTTTGGGGTGACATGCTCTATCGCATAGACGTCCTTTAGAGTGCGCTTGCACTCCCGCTTGGGAATGTGAGTAGCGTATATCAAAATCACCGTTTTGACCTCGGGGGGAAATTTCTTCTGTCCCCCTGTATTCGGTGGGTGAGGCTCCTCGTTGTCGTCCTCGCTGGGCGACTGTCGGTGTCAAAACCAGCGGATCTCGGGTAGGGGGTCCCGAACTGTGCATTTAAGGTTGATGGTAACAGGAGACAGGGGACACGATGTTTACCCAGGTTCGGGCCCTCTCTATGGAGGTAATACCCTACTTCCTGCTTGATTGATCTTGATGAATATGAGTGTTAGAAGAGTTGATCTACCATGAGATCGTAATAGCTAAACCCTAGAAGTCTAGCCTGTATGACTACGGTATTGAGTATATCCTATTCGGCCTAAACCCTCCGGTTTATATAGACACCGGGGGGATCTAGGGTTACATAGAATCAGTTACATAAGATGGAATCTTCATATTTGTTCGCCAAGCTTGCCTTCCATGCCAAGGAGAGTCCTATCCGGACACGAGTGTAGTCTTCGGTCTTCGTATCTTCACAGCCCATCAGTCCGGCCCATAGACAACAGGACGGACGCCCAAGGACACCTTAGTCCAGGACTCCCTCAGTAGCCCCTGAACCTGGCTTCAATGACAAGGTATCCGGCGCGTAGTGCTGTCTTCGACATTACAAGGCGGGTTCCTCCTTCCGAACTCCAAAAAATAGTCTTCGGACGAAAGAAACGTGTCCAGATCTACAACACACAGCCGTAGAGGGTATAGCACTTTCATGAATCCAATCTGCTGACAACTTTAATAACGTGACGTCACGCCCTCCCGGCCTTTATTTTGAACCGTTTCCTGTCCTGCTGTTCCACGTTTTTAGGATCAACAGAGAATTCATAATCCTTATCAGGAACACAAATAGGTGAAGTAGCAAAAGCAGGGTCGGGTTTCATTTTATCTCTAAGTGATTCTTTGTTCCATTTAATTAATAACCTCTTAAGCTCATATCTATCTTTGCAAGCTAAAATAGCGGCAGAAGATTCCATATCAAAAAGATAACCCTCAGGAATAACAGGCATATTTTCATCATCACTATCATCATCGTATTCAGATTCAATAATTTCTTTTTCTCTAGCCCTAGCAATTTGTTCATCAATAAATTCACCAAGGGGCATAGTAGTATCAGGCATAGAAGCAGTTTCATCATAAGTATCATGCATAGCAGAAGTGGCATCATCAATAACATGCGACATATCAGAACGAATAGCAGAAGCAGGTGTAGGTGTCGTTAACTTACTCATAACAGAAGGTGAATCAAGTGCAGAGCTAGATGGCAGTTCCTTACCTCCCCTCATAGTTGAGGGATAGATCTTGGTTTTTGGATCTCTCAAGTTCTTCATAGTGTCCAGCAGATATAAATCCCAAGTGACTCAAAGAATAGAGCTATGCTCCCCGGCAACGGCGCCAGAAATTAGTCTTGATAACCCACAAGTATAGGGGATCGCAACAGCTTTCGAGGGTAGAGTATTCAACCCAAATTTATTGATTCGACACAAGGGGAGCCAAATAATATTCTCAAGTATTAGC
Organism: Triticum dicoccoides; assembly: GCF_002162155.2. Lineage (NCBI taxonomy): Eukaryota > Viridiplantae > Streptophyta > Magnoliopsida > Poales > Poaceae > Triticum > Triticum dicoccoides. Next base: position 534,740,527 of record NC_041390.1, on the reverse strand, counting down.
AGCTGAGTTGTCAATTCAACCACACCTGGAAACTTAGTATCTGCAGCAAAGTGTTTAGTAGCAAAGTAATATGATAGTGGTGGTAGCGGCAACAAAAGTAAGACAACAAAAGTAATGTTTTTGGTATTTTGTAGTGATTGTAACAGTAGCAGCGGGTAAGTAAATAAGCGTAAACCAGTATATGGAAAACTCGTAGGCACCGGATCAGTGATGGATAATTATGCCGGATGCGGTTCATCATGTAATAGTCATAACATAGGGTGACACAGAACTAGCTCCAATTCATCAATGTAATGTAGGCATGTATTCCGTATATAGTCATACGTGCTTATGGAAAAGAACTTGCATGACATCTTTTGTCCTACGCTCCCATGGCAGCGGGGTCCTATTGGAAACTAAGGGATTTTAAGGCCTCCTTTTAGTAGAGAACCGGAACAAAGCATTATCACATAATGAATACATGAACTCCTCAAACTATGGTCATCACTGGGAGTGGTCCCGATTATTGTCACTTCGGGGTTGCCGGATCATAACACATAGTAGGTGACTATAGACTTGCAAGATAGGATCAAGAACTCACATATATTCATGAAAACTTAATAGGTTCAGATCTGAAATCATGGAACTCAGGCCCTAGTGAGAAGCATTAAGCATAGCAAAGTCATAGCAACATCAATCTCAGAACATAATGGATACTAGGGATCAAACCCTTACAAAACTAACTCGATTACATGATAAATCTCATCCAATCCATCACCGTCCAGCAAGCCTACGATGGAATTACTCATTCACGACGGTGAGCATCATGAAATTGGTGATGGAGGATGGTTGATGATGATGACGGCGGTGAATCCCCCTCTCCGGAGCCCCGAACGGACTCCAGATCAACCCTCCCGAGAGGTTTTAGGGCTTGGCGGTGGCTCCGTATCGTAAAACGCGATGATTTCTTCTCTTTGTTTTTTCTCTCCGAAATCAAATATATAGAGTTGGAGTTGGTGTCGGAGGGTTTCCAGGGGGCCCACGAGGTAGGGGGTTGCGCCCTAGGGGGGCGCCCCCACCCTCGTGAGAAGGGTGTGGGCCCCCATGGTCTTCATCTTTGGCGGGGATTTTTTTTATTTTTTCTAAGATGTTCCGTGGAGTTTCAGGCCATTCCGAGAATATTTGTTTTCTGCACATAAAACAACACCATGGCAATTCTGCTGAAAACAACGTCAGTCCGGGTTAGTTCCATTCAAATCATACATGTTAGAGTCCAAAACAAGGGCAAAAGTGTTTGGAAAAGTAGATACAATGGAGACGTATCATACATTTCCTTCGGTCAAAGATTCTACTGCTAGGGCTCATGGAAAGTATCATTGGAAAGATAATGATCGCGTCTTGTCTGGGATTTTACCGTAGAAATTAACTGCTACTTCCTCTCAACACCCACCTGCCACCCAGTGCCACTCAGCCGTGCGATGTTCATCCTGCGGCCACGGTGGCCACTCGGTGGACGCCTGCCAGAACTTTTTGCACAAGCGCCGAGGAGTCTGGGTTCCAAAATCAATACGCGAGGCGGACGATACGCATTCTTCCTTCCTGCAGTCTGGGCACGCCTCTGCTCCTGCTCCCTCCACCACTCCAATGGCGAACTATCCACTCAACATCATCCCCTACCTTCCGCCAGGCATGACCATTGAGCTTGGACCGGCTGACCGCAAGGTGCGTGCGGACATGGTCGTCGGCCCAATCCCTCCTCTGCGCCACAATTTCTTGGCCATTGTTGAGGCCAACAGTTTCATCCCCTTTCATCAGAAGGCTGATCTACGAAACATTATTGATGGTTTGCTCCATGAATCACACTATTTCCCTTCTGAAGTTTCGGATCATCCACTAGGGGTCGGTTTGTTTGGGTTTGCTTCTTCTGTCATCCGGGATGCGGTGGTCGGTACCTCAACATGCTGCCCTCAACATGCTGAAAATGAGGCCGAGGAGCACACTGTTATTTCCTTTGTTCCTCACGATGCTGCCCTCAACATGCGCCTGACAACTTTTGGTCTAGAGGTGTGGATTCTGTATGTGGGTTTCCCCTACGATTACCAGACACAGCACTACATGCACAAGTCCGTCGATTCTTTTGGTGCTTTAGTTGATTGGAATAATCCTAGAGGAGATAGGAGGCTGGTGCTTGTTAAAGTTAGAGTAATCCATTTGCGCTTAGTGCCCAAAAGTCTAGTTGTCCGCAAGATTGGAGGGGCTAGGCAATGCCGGACTGTTGCTGTTACTATGCTGCGGAGTAATGATTGGAATGCTCACCTGCCTGAGGTTCCTCCAGCCGGAGAAGATCCACCACCCCCTGATGGTATTCCTCATCCGCTTCATGGTGATGGTCTGAATGTAGAGCAACTGTATCAACAGCAGCTTCATAACTGGCTGGCTCAGAATGTAGTGGCAGATGCTGCAGCCAATGAAGATGAAAATGTGGTTGTTGATGAAGGTAATGACATTGAGATTCACCCTGAGTGGGGTGTGTGGCCACCTCCTCGACAAGCACCTCCTGCTTTGTACAATTTCCAACAATGGTTGGTTGGGGAGGGGCTTCAGGTTGAACGGATCACGATCTACTAAAAGGAGACATTGTTGGTGGTTCGAATCCACCTCGTGAGAAAGACTGAGCTCTACCATAATTTTTTGCGGATAATGGCATTGTGCCACCACAGAATTTTCATGACAACCCTGGGGCTGCCTAGAATGACTCTATCTCTGTACCTTCAAGCTCAGACTCCAATGCAACCATTTCTGATTCATATGTTTTAGTGCCTGTCAACCTCATGAACCAGTACTGGCCACATAATGCTACTGGTGCTCCTACAGCTAGCAATGATGCCTCTTCTTTGGTCACTCCTGGGACTAGCAATGAAGTCCCTGCTTTGGTCACTCCTGGGAACAATCAATTTGATCTTCCTCTCAGCTCTGAATCTGTTACTCTGCCCAATAATGTGATGGAGTTATCTCTGAATTTTACTGCTCCTGGACTGCATTTGGATATGTCTACTCAAGGTGATTTCATACCTGCTATGCTCATTAGGGACTGCATCCCCATGCTCAGGTTAAACACTTATCTTGCTGCTGCTATTAAGCCCATTGTGGCTTCTTTTGGCCCATGGAGTGACCACTATGGCTTTCAGCAAGATTCTGTCACTCTTAAAATCACCATCTCTGAGAGGGTCTTCTGACAGTGGTCTCTGCTTCCAAAACCATTGCAAATGCTTCTTCTTCAAATGTTATTATCGAAGATCTCTCTGAAGGTTAGCCAGGAGCTTAATATGGATATGGTTGATCAAGCTGCAGTCTCTGAAGAAGTCTTGTCTGCACCAATGGACATGCAGATTGTTCCTGTCGACCAAGCGCAGCAGCCTCCTCCAACTGTTTCAGACTTTGCTGGCTCTTCTACAATCCTCACCCGCAAAGGCAAATCTGTAGTGCCTGAATGTGCTATTGCTCTGTGTAGAAGTGCACACACCAACAAATATGATGGTTTCAAAGCCCATCAGGTTTCTGGAAGCAAGGCAAAAACCTCGAAAGTTAAACCCAGGGTGATCCCCACTGCCCTCACTATTAGGGAGGTAGATGATGTTGAGCACATCCCGCCGCCTACACCTGTCAGGGTGATCCAGTAGATTGGCACGGTGCTGTGTGCAATTCCTACTGAAGAACTCACTGACGAAGCACTGATGGCTTCACAGGAGGAGGAGCCCCCGGCCTCGACCTAATTTCTCTTTTGCAGACCTTTTTCTTTACTTCAGCAATGAATCTTTTGGTAAACTGGAATGTCTTATGTTGGAACGTACGTGGGTTAAATTCTGGGGACAAGCAGTTAGCGCTTTCAAATGCGATTACCTCTAGTGGCTGTGTGGTGGTATGTTTGCAAGAAACTAAGAAACCATCATTTGATTTGTCTTTCATTAAGTATTGCTGCCCCCGTCGCTTTGATCAATTTGCATTTGTACCTTCTCGTGGGGCTTCGAGGGGTATTGTCACCATTTGGAATATCACTATTTTCTCGGCTGGCGTGCTTCTATCTGAAGATTTTGCACTGGTCACACGTTTCAAATCAACTCAATCAGCATAATGTTGGATGTTGGTTAATGTCTATGGTCCTTGCCAAGGTGAGCAGAGGGAACAATTCATCCAATGGTTGTGCTCACTTAATATTCCCTCAAGTGAAGATTGGCTCTTTGTGGGCGACTTTAACTTTATACGTGCCCTTGACAATCGTAATAAACCAGGAGGCAACATTAATGACATGAACACATTTAATGACTTCATTCGCTGCCAAAGCCTCATTGAATTACCTATCAAAGGACGTTCCTTCACGTGGAGCAACATGCAGCTTGACCCTCTTTTAGAACAATTGGATTGGTTTTTTACGAGTACCAATTGGACCACGTCTTACCCAAAACTTTGGTTAAACCACGCGGTAAGCCAGTCTTCGATCATATTTCATGTGTGGTTACTATTGAAACAAAAATCCCTAAATCAAAACTATTTCGCTTCGAATCGTTCTGGGTCCAACATCCGGGCTTCATGCAAATTGTTGAATTTTCTTGGGCTAAACCAGTGCACTCCTCAAATACTGCCACCATTCTGTGCCGAAAATTCAAAACACTGAGAAGTGATCTTAAACATTGGAGCAAAGGTATGTCTAAGCTATCTGTGGCTATTGAGAACTCAAATAAAGCCCTTTGTGAGATTGATGACCTTGAAAATAAACGGACTTTATCCATACCTGAAGCTAATTTTCGAAGAATTCTCAAGGCACACATCATAAGATTATTACAATATCAACAAGCTTATTGGAAAAAGCGGTGCACCATCAGATGGGTCAAGTTCGGGGACGAGACATCCAAATTTTTCCAGGCCTTGGCCTCTGAAAGATATAGGAAGAACAACATAGCTACTCTAGCAACACCAGACGGCACCTTGGTGGAGGATCATGCAGGAAAAGAGTCTATAATCTTTCAAACGTTTAAAGAAAGGATGGGAACATCACGACCCTGCAATATGAAATTCAACCTAGCCAGAATAATCAAGAAATGCAATGGACTTGATGAGCTGACCATTCCTTTTACAAATGAAGAGATCGACAAAGTTGTTAGAGAAATGCCCGCTAACAGAGCCCCTGGTCCGGACGGCTTTAATGGTTTATTCTTAAAACGATGCTGGCCAATCATCAAGAATGACTTTTATAACTTGTGCAATCAATTCCGTAATGGGGAGCTCAATTTGGAAAGCATTAATGAAGGCTTCATCACGCTCATCCCCAAAGTCGGCTCTCCTGAGTCTATCAATGACTATCGACTAATCACGCTTCTAAAAAATCTTGGCTAATAGACTTCAAAAAGTCATCCTCAAAATTGTGCACAAGAATCAATATGGATTTCTTAAAGGACGGACTATACAAGATTGTCTCGCATGGGCTTACGAATACATATATCAATGTCAATCTTCCAGAAAGGAAATCATGCTTCTCAAGTTAGATTTTGCCAAAGCATTTGACACGATCGAACATGAGGCAATGATTGAAATTATGAAAAACATGGGATTCAACAACAAATGGCTGGGATGGATTCGATGCATCTTCTCCTCGGGCAAATCTTCGGTACTTCTTAATGGCACTCCTGGTCGGCAATTCTACTGCAAATGTGGTGTAAGGCAGGGGGACCCTCTCTCCCCACTAATCTTTGTTCTTGCGGCCGACCTTTTGCAAGCAGCCATAAATGATGCTTTTGCGCACAACTTGATTCACTTGCCGTTCCCATCCCCACACCAAAATGGTTATCATGTAATTCAATACGCAGACGACACCATCTTGGTTATGCCCGCATGCACCCAACAAGCTACAACCATCAAGGACATCTTAAATGACTATGCCACGTCTATTGGGTTGAAAATAAATTTTCACAAATCCACTCTCATCACAATGAATTGTGACCCGGAAAAAACTCAAGAAATAGCAAATATCTTTGGATGTGTCATTGGCAAGTTACCATTTACCTATTTGGGCCTTCCACTTGGAACTACACGTCCAACAATTATTGAGCTCATGCTGCTGGTTTGTTCCATGGAAAGAAGACTAACTGCCACTCTAAACATGATATCCTACGGTGGAAAATTATCCCTGCTCAACTCAGTAATAACTTCGTTGATCATTTTTGCTCTATGCACACTCAGATTGCCAACCAAGATCATTGAACTGCTGGACAAGATTAGAAGAAGGTGCTTGTGGACTAAAAAAACCAAGCAAGGTGACAAATGCAACTCCCTAGCCGCCTGGAACATGGTCTGCCAACCCAAGGAATGCGGTGGCCTAGGTGTAATTGACCTAAGAACACAAGGAAACACCCTCTTACTCAAATACTTACATAAATTCTATAATAGGTGTGACGTGCCTTGGGTCCAGCTAATCTGGAATACATATTACTCTAACCGCATACCACATGCTTCAGACACGTGTGGATCATTCTGGTGGCGGGATGTCGCAAAGCTAATGCCCATTTATAGGGGGATCTCCACTGTCCAGGTAGAAAATGGCAAGAATGTTCTTTTCTGGAAAGACTCTTGGGCAGACAACATTATTGCTGATAGCTATCCTCGCGCATTCTCTTACACCATCAATGAAGACGTTTCGGTCAAAGATTTCTTGTCCATCACGACACTGCGAGAGGCGTTTCACCTTCCACTTTCAGAGCAAGCTCACGTGAAGTTTGACAAATGCAATCTGACTTGGCCACGATTACCTTATCCGATGATGCAGATGCTTGGATATATGCATGGGGATAGATCAATTCACAGCGCATAAATACTATACATTCTACTTCAGAGATGTTCGAGCACATGAGGCCTTTCGTTGGATTTGGAAGTCAAGATCCACCATGAAAATTAAGGTTTTCGGGTGGCTGCTTTTGGCTGACCATCTTAATACCAGGAATATGCTCAAATGACGACATTACAATATTGGTGAAGACCACAATTGTATTCTTTGTGGATTACAAATTGAGGAAACCTTGGAGCACTTGTTCTTCGAATGACGATTCAGCATTGATTGTTGGACAAGTCTGGGTCTCTCCTAGCCACAAGGAATGTCACGCCTTCATAATGTGGCTATGGCCAAACAACACTGGAATTGGCCTCTATTCATGGAGATGTTCTTGCTTGCGGCATGGAGCTTATGGAAGGAACGCAACAATAAACACTTCAGTGGGATTGTTCCAACAAAACTTTCTTGGTTGGACAGATTTAAGAAAGATTTCTCTCTCCTAACCTATAGGGTCAAGGAAAAGCATAAACATCTCATCCCTATCATCCTTTCTTCTGTAGTCTAGCTTCCTATCACACCCCAAATGGGGTGTTGACACATGTATAGACACCATGTAAATTGTACATGACCATATTAATACAAACATAACAATGGGAGGTTCTCCTACTGTTCAAGGATTCAAAAAAGTTTATTTTGGACCTCCCGTTGCACGTCTGCGCCACCTGTCCTCAGCTAGGGGAATCCTTGAAGGAAGTAACCCCGTAGGTGAGTGTATGGATCTGAACTCCGATGGAGTCGGTCTTAAGTGTTTCTCCTTTACGCTACCTGCTTTTAAGAAGTATTGAAAAAAGGAAAGTATATAAAAAACATTACCAGAATGTTTGCAGACTTATCCGTATTGTTCTTCCACCGTTGCCCATGGTATCTTAAGTGCGTAGTTATGTATGCGCGGTATAGCTTCATCGTGTATATGGGATGGGTGGCGGAAACCGAACTGCTATTTCTGTTCCGGACTTGATCGATCTTCAGGGGGAAATTGCTTCTGTCTCTCTGCATTTAGCTGTTGAACCATTCTTTCGTTCCTATTGCCTTGCGGCCCCTTTCCCTTGTGTTCGGTGTTGAGTTTGCCGGCCTGCTTGAGGACCCAACAACTTTTGTTGGTATGATTGGCTGGTTTGTTGGGGTGGCCGTGAATTTGGCAGGGTCGGTCTAGTATCCTGTCTAGGTTGGATGGTCCATCTCTGTTCGCCTTGAATGGCTTTTCCGTTAACCAGGCTTTGGATTGCTGAATCCGGCATTAACCGCTGTGTCGCGTGATCTATTGTTATCATTCCGACTATTGTATTTGCTTCGTCGTGGCTTGCCATTGCCGTTTTGGATTTCGGAAGTGCCCGAGTCGCTGGCGTTATTGCTTCTACGAGCGAGCCAGCAGTCTTCTCCCACGCAAAAGCGGGTCATTAGATCGGTAAGGGCTATCATGGATCTAGGTCCTTCTTGACCAAGGTGGCGTGCAAGCCATTCATCCCGGACACTATGTTTGAAGGCCGCAAGGGCTTCCGCGTCCGGACAGTCGACGATTTGGTTCTTTTTAACTAAGAACCTGGTCCAGAACTTCCTTGCTGACTCTCCGGGTTGCTGGACAATATTACTTAGGTCATCGGCATCCGGTGGCCGGACATATGTTCCTTGGAAGTTGTTGCGAAAGGTGTCCTCCAAGTCCTCCTAGCTGCCAATAGAATTTTCCGGCAGACTGCTTAACCAGTACCGAGCTGGTCCTTTGAGTTTTAGCGGTAGGTATTTGATGGTGTGAAGGTCATCTCCGCGGGCCATGTGGATATGGAGGAGGAAGTCCTCAATCCATACCGCGGGATCCATTGTTCCATCGTATGATTCGATATTCATGGGTTTGAACCCGTCTAGGAATTCATGCTCCATCACTTCATTTCTGAAGCACAAAGGGTGTGCGGCGCCTCTATGTTGGGCCACGCTACGACGTACCTCTAACGGAGTCCATTTGCGGTTTTCAGCCCGGGCGTGGCTAGGTTTGTCACGTCCGAATAGGTGGCCGTCGTCGCATGTCAAGGTGTGTCCTTGCGATCCGTAGATTGCTCTTGGGTATCCTGTTTTACTACCCCAACCCTGTTGAAGGTTGTATGTACAACCTTGAGCTGTTTTGTTTTTGCCTTTACGGCGAGGTGGGGCGGTCTGTAGTTTGGCTTGAGTTGCCACTTTAACCAGACCAAGTTGTGGTCGACCTGTCACATTTTACGATGATCGTACAAGCTCGAACACCTTATCGTCGCTCTGGGGTAGCGAGCTATGCTTCGGGTAGCTTTCGGCTGGGCTACCAAGGCCGTATTTTTCGGCGGCTAGGACTTCAGTCCATCTATCATTAAGCAGATCTTGGTCAGCTTGAAGCTGTTGCTGCTTCTTCTTCAGGCTCCATGCAGTGGCTATTAGTTGGCGCTTTAAGCGCTCCTACTCGCGAGGTTCCTCAGGCACGATGAAATCTTCGGCGTCGAGGCTCACCTCATCCTCCGAATTTAGGTCATGATCATCGGGGTCACCGGGAGCGGCCACCGAGGTATCGAATCCGGCAAAGATCAAGTCTCCATGGATGTCCGCGATGTAGTTCAAGCTCTCGAATCTGACCTGATGGCCAGGGGCGTAGCTTTCGATCTGCTCCAGATGGCCAAACGAGTTGGCCCGCAGTGCGAAGCCACCGAACATGAAGATCTGTCTGGGGAGGAAAGTTTCTTCGCAGACAGCGTCGTTATTGACGATTGAAGGGGCCATCGAACCTTTCAGCGACAGCACAGCGGAACTCTCAATGAAAGCACCAATGTCGGTGTCAAAACTGGCGGATCTCGGGTAGGGGGTGCCGAACTATGCGTCTAAGGTTGATGGTAACAGGAGACAGGGGACATGGTGTTTACCCAGGTTTGGGCCCTCTCTATGGAGGTAATACCCTACTTCCCGCTTGATTGATCTTGATGAATATGAGTGTTACAAGAGTTTATCTACCACAAGATCGTAATAGCTAAACCCTAGAAGTCTAGCCTGTATGACTACGGTATTGAGTATATCCTATTCGGACTAAACCCTCCGGTTTATATAGACACCGGGGGATCTAGGGTTACATAGAGTCGGTTACATAAGATGGAATCTTCATAGTTGTTCGCCAAGGTTGCCTTCCATGCCAAGGAGAGTCCTATCCGGACACAGGTGTAGTCTTCGGTCTTTGTATCTTCACAGCCCATTAGTCCGGCCCATAGACAACAGGCCGGACGCCCGAGGACCCCTTAGTCCAGGACTCCCTCAGCGACCCCTTCTCCTTATGTCCGGTGTTCAGCTTATCGACCTATTTGAAGACCCAACAGCTTTTGTTGGTATGGTCGGCAGGCTTGTCGGGGGTGCCGTGAATCTAGCAAGGTCGATCTAGTATTCGGTCCAAGCTGGATGAGCCATCTTTATTTCTTTTAAATGGCTTCTTCCGCTGACCGGATTTGGAGCCACTGAATCCGGCGTTGACCGCCGTGTCTTCGGTATTGTTATTACTGCTTCGACGCTTGTGTTTGTTGTGTCGGGGCCTGCCGTTGCCGTTTCTGGTTTCGGAAGTACCCGGGTCGTTGGCACCGTTGTTGCTACGGGCTAACCAGCTATCTTCTCCCGCACAAAAGCCGGTCATGAGTGCTGTAAGGGCTGCCATGGACTTTGGCTTCTCTTGGCCAAGGTGTCGGGCGAGCCATTCGTCATGGATGCTGTGTTTAAAGGCCACTAGGGCTTCGGCGTCCGGGCAGTCGACAATCTCTGGTTCTTTTTAATTAGGAACCTAGTCCATAATTTTCTGGCTGACTCTCCAGGTTGTTGGACTATATGGCTGAGGTCATCAACATCCGGAGGTCGGATATAAGTTCCTTGGAAGTTGTCTCTAAAGGCCTCTTCCAAGCCTTCCTAGCTTCCAATAGAGTTCTCTGCGAGGATATTTAACCAGTGCTGAGTTGGTCCCTTAAGCTTTAGGGGGAGGTATTTGATGACATGTAAATCGTCACCGCAAGCCATGTGAATGTGGAGAAGAAAATATTCAATCCACACTGCGGGATATGTTGTACCATCATATGATTCGATGTTCACGGGTTTAAACCCTTCTGGGAACCGGTGCTCCATTACCTCATTGGTGAAGCATAGGGTGTGTGTGGCGCCTCTGTATCGGGCCGCGTCGTGACGTAGTTCAGATGAAGTCCGAATGCGGTTTTTGGCCCGGGTGAGATTGTCCTTGTCGCGCCAGGCCTGATGACCGTTTTCCCATGCTGGAGCACGACCCCGTGATCCATAGATTGATCGGGTCTGACCGGCTCTATTGTCCAGGTCCCGTTGTAGGTCGTAGGTGTATCCCGGAGCCGTTGTTCCTCTGCCTTTACGGCGAGGTGATAACCCACAAGTATAGGGGATCGCAACAGTTTTCGAGGGTAGAGTATTCAACCCAAATTTATTGATTCGACACAAGGGGAACCAAAGAATATTCTCAAGTATTAGCAGCTGAGTTGTCAATTCAACCACACCTGGAAACTTAATATCTGCAGCAAAGTGTTTAGTAGCAAAGTAATATGATAGTAGCGGTAACGGTAGCAAAAGTAATGTTTTTGGTATTTTGTAGTGATTGTAACAATAGCAACGGAAATGTAAATAAGCGAAGAACAATATATGGAAAGCTTGTAGGCAATGGATCGGTGATGGAGAATTATGTCGGATGCAGTTCATCATGTAACAATCATAACATAGGGTGACACAGAACTAGCTCCAGTTCATCAATGTAATGTAGGCATGTATTCCGAATATAGTCATACATGCTTATGGAAAAGAACTTGCATGACATCTTTTGTCCTACCCTCCCGTGGCAGTGGGGTCCTAACGGAAACTAAGGGATATTAAGGCCTCCTTTTAATAGAGTATCGGACCAAACCATTAACACATAGTGAATACATGAACTCCTCAAACTATGGTCATCACCGGTAAGTATCCCGATTATTGTCACTTCGGGGTTAACGGATCATAACACATAATAGGTGACTATAGACTTGAAAGATAGGATCAAGAAATCTCATATATTGATGAAAAAATAATAGGTTCAGATCTGAAATCATGGCACTCGGGCCCTAGTGACAAGCATTAAGCATAGCAAAGTCATAGCAACATCAATCTCAGAACATAGTGGATACTAGGGATCAAACCCTAACAGAACTAACTCGATTACATGATAGATCTCATCCAACCCATCACCGTCCAGCAAGCCTACGATGGAATTACTCACACACGGCGGTGAGCATCATGAAATTGGTGATGGAGGATGGTTGATGATGACGATGGCGACGGATTCCCCTCTCCGGAGCCCCGAATGGACTCCAGATCAGCCCTCCCGAGAGGTTTTAGGGCTTGGCGGCGGCTCCGCATCGTAAAACGCGATGAATTCTTCTATCTGATTTTTTTCTCCCCGAAAGCAAATATATAGAGTTGGAGTTGAGGTCGGAGGAGCTCCAGGGGGCCCACAAGGTAGGGGGCGCGCCCTAGGGGGGCAGGCGCGCCCCCACCCTCATGGACAGGTGGTGGGCCCCCTGGTCTTCATCTTTTGCAAGGATTTTTTATTATTTCCGAATAGATGTTCCGTGAAGTTTCAGGTCATTCCGAGAACTTTTGTTTCTGCACATAAATAACACCATAGCAATTCTGCTGAAAACAGCGTCAGTCCGGGTTAGTTCCATTCAAATCATGCAAGTTAGAGTCCAAAACAAGGGCAAAAGTGTTCGGAAAAGTAGATACATCGGAGACGTATCAACTCCCCCAAGCTTAAACCTTTGCTTGTCCTCAAGCGATTCATTTGACAAACTGAAAGTGATAAAGAAAAACTTTTACAAACTCTGTTTGCTCTTGTTGTTGTAAATATGTAAAGCCAGCATTCACGTTTTCAGCAAAGATTATGAACTAACCATATTCACAATAACACATAGGTCTCATGTTTACTCATATCAATGGCATAATCAACTAGCAAGCAATAATAATAAATCTCGGATGACAACACTTTCTCAAAACTATCATAATATGATATAACAAGATGGTATCTCGCTAGCCCTTTCTGAGACCGCAAAACATAAATGCAGAGCACCTTTAAAGATCAAGGACTGACTAGACATTGTAATTCATGGTAAAAGAGATCCAGACAAGTCATACTCAATGTAAACTAACAATAATGAATGCAAATGACGGCGGTGCTCTCCAACTGGTGCTTTTTAATAAGAAGATGATGACTCAACATGAAAGTAAATAGATAGGCCCTTTGCAGAGTGAAGCAGGGATTTGTAGAGGTGCCAGAGCTCAGTTTTGAAATAGAGATGAATAATATTTTGAGCGGTATACTTTCATTGTCAACATAACAACCAAGAGATGGAAATATCTTCCATGCTACACACATTATAGGCAGTTCCCAAACAGAATGGTAAAGTTTATACTCCTCCTCCACCAACAAGCATCGATCCATGGCTTGCTCGAAACAACGAGTGCCTCCAACTAACAAGAATCCCAGGGGGAGTTTTGTTTGCAATTATCTTGATTTAGTTTGCATAAAGCATGGGACTGGGCATCCCGGTGACCAGCTACTTTCTCGTGAGTGAGGAGCGGAGTCCACTCCTCTTGAGAATAACCCGCCTAACATGGAAGATACGGACAACCCTAGTTGATACATGAGCTATTCGAGCATACAAAATAGGATATTTATTTGATGGTTTAGAGTTTGGCACATACAAATTTACTTGGAACGGCAGGTAGATACCGTATATAGGTAGGTATGGTGGACTCGTATGGAATAACTTTGGGGTTTATGGAGTTGGATGCACAAGCAGTATTCCCGCTTAGTACAGGTGAAGGCTAGCAGAAGACTGAGAGGCGACCAACTAGAGAGCGACAACAGTCATGAACATGCATTAAAATTAATCAACACCGAATGCAAGCATGAGTAGGATATAATCCACCATGAACATAAATATCGTGAAGGCTATGTTGATTTTGTTTCAACTACATGCATGAACATGCGCCAAGTCAAGTCACTTAAATCATTCAGAGGAGGATACCACCCTATCATACCACATCACAACCATTTTAATAGCATGTTGGCACACAAGGTAAACCATTATAAGCTCCTAGCTAATCAAGCATGGCACAAGAAACTATGATCTCTAGTTGTCATTGCAAACATGTTTATTCATAATAGGCTGAATCAGGAACGATGAACTAATCATATTTACAAAAACAAGAGAGGTCGAGTTCATACCAGCTTTGCTCATCTCAGTCAGTCCATCATATATCGTCATAATTGCCTTTCACTTGCACGACCGAATAGTGTGAATAATAATAATAGCGCACGTGCATTGGACTAAGCTGGAATCTGCAAGCATTCAATAAACAGGAGAAGACAAGGCAATATGGGCTCTTTTGTCAGATCAACAATAATGCATATAAGAGCTACTTCATCAATTTAATTATGGTCTTCTCCTATCGACCCCCAAAGAAAAGAAAAGAAATAAAACTATTTACAGGGGAAAGCTCCCAACAAGCAAAAGAAGAACAGGAAATCTTTTTGGGTTTTCTTTTTAATTACTACTACAAGCATGGAAATTAAGACTAGCTAAAAGCTACAACTAATTTTTTGGTTTTTCTTAAGGTTTGTCAAACACACAAGAAGAGAGCATAAAAAGGAAAATAAACTAGCATGGATGATACAATGAAAAAGTATGAGCACCGACATCTAGCAATGAGTGTGTGAACATGAATGTAATGTTGGTGAGGAATACGTACTCCCCCAAGCTTAGACTTTTGGCCTAAGTTGGTCTATGGCCACGATTGGCCTGGCTGATATCCATAGTAATAGTTGGGGTCGTACTGCCAAGAAGAAGACTCCGACTACCACTGGTTGGCAATTATTTCCGGATCCCAATGGTAATTAGACTGTTGTGGAGGATCAACTTGTGGTTCCGGCTCTGTGGCTGATGTAGGGTTCCGATAGGCGTAAATAGCCTCTAACGGAACAAGGTACTGGCTTGCAGATAAATCAAACAAGGAAGAAGCAGGCAGGGTAATAGTCTCAGGATGATGTTTATCAAAGAACAATTTGTATTTAAGCTCCCCTTCCCTATTCTTAACAATAAAATCGTGTGCTACCATACTCTTATAATCTAAATAAACACGAGGCAACAATTTTTCTTCCTTCTCATAATGCCTAATAGGTATGTTAAAATGTGCAGCTAGGCGTGAAGCATAGATGCCTCCAAATATGGGGCCCTTTGTACAGTTCAGACTTAACCATTTAGCAATAATACCACCCATACTAACAGAGTTATCACTGAATAAACCGTGGAACAAAATAATAATATCAGGAACACTAAGGTTTCCACAGTTTCCGCGACCAATTAAGCAACGACTAGCAAATATTGCAAAGTAGCGTAAAACAGGAAAATGTATGCTAGTGATTCGTGCATCGAAACCTTCCTCGTTTCCCCTACAGTGATGGTATCAATAAACCCATCCACATCGCTGCGGTGTGGTTCCTCTGTCGTGCCCTTGAAAGGGACCAAACAGACCCGACAAAAATCATAAAGTGACATCTCCTTATGCTCATCATATAAATAAAAGTCCACCGTAGGTGGTGAGCTCCTAGAATGGAAATGAAAGTTTTGCACAAAGATATTTGTGAGTAAGAGATACTCTTCACGTTGGTCGTGGAGGAAGGTGGTGAGGCCTGCATTCTCAGCCAATTCATAAAAATTATCATAAATCCCAGCCGCTCTCAAGAAATCATCGGAAGGCCATTCACACGGCCGAACCTCCATGGTGCGAGGCATATTATACTTGGGCTTCTGTGCCTTTTCCTTCGAGCTTCGGCTCGATGAGCCCCTCAAAAATCTCTTCATTATTTTCTGAAAAATTCTGAAATTTTTAGTAACTTCAAAATAAAAGTGAACAAAGCTTAATAATATTGATAGCAACTACTCCTATAAGTGCCTAGAGCCTATATCATGCATCACAACTACTTTTGACCATATAAATTTGACATGCAAGCTCAAGAATAGGGTCACCTAAGCAGCACAAATTTGCAATGAATAAAGCACTAGAACAAAAACTAATTGGACCAATGGAGGAGTCACATACCAAGGAACAATCTCCCCAAGCAGCTTTGTGAGAGGTGCTTTGAGCAAGGAGATCGAAAATGGCAGCAAAATGAGCTTGGACTCGAGTTTAAGCTGCATATTCATGTTTGTGGGAGGAAGAAGGAGTGTGTGGGTGCAAGGATAAGTGGAGGAGGGCCACCATGGGCCCACAAGGCAGGGGGCGCGCCCAGGGGGGTAGGGCGCGCCTCTGACCCTCGTGGCCAGGTGCCAGCTCCTCCTGCTGTGTTCTTAGTGCCAAATATTCTCAAATATTCCAGAAAAAATCATATTTAAATGTCAGGGCATTTGGAGAACTTTTATTTTCGGGGTATTTTTATATTGCACGGATAAATCAGATAACAGACAGAAAAATACTATTTTTATTTTATTTAATATAAATAACAGAAAGTAAAAGGAGGGTACAGAAGGTTGTGCCTTCTAGTTTCATCCATCTCATGATCATCAAAAGGAATCCACTAACAAGGTTGATCAAGTCTTGTTAACGAACTCATTCCGAATAACATGGAACCGGAGAAATTTCGAATAACACTATGTTACCTCAACGGGGATATGCACATCCCCAATAATAAGAATATCATATTTCTTCTTGACAGTAGGAAGAGGAAATTCAAAACCTCCAAATATAATCGATGGGATTTTCCCAATAGAGTTGATACTATGAACGTGAGGTTGTTTCCTCGGTAAGTGTACCGTATGCTCATTACCATTAACATGAAAGGTGACATTGCCTTTAGTGCAATCAATAACAGCCCCTGTAGTATTCAAAAAGGGTCTTCCAAGAATAGTAGGCATACTATCGTCCTCGGGAATATCAAGAATAACAAAGTCCGTTAAAATAGTAACGTTTGCAACTACAAAAGGCACATCCTTACAAATAACGACAGGTATAGCAGTTGATTTATCAGCCATTTGCAAAGATATTTCAGTAGGTGTCAACTTATTCAAATCAAGTCTATGATATAAAGAGAGAGGCATAACACTAACACCGGCTCCAAGATCACATAAAGCAGTTTTAACGTAGTTTCTTTTAATGGAGCATGGTATAGTTGGTACACCGGGATCTCAAAGTCTCTTTGGTATTCCACCCTTAAAAGTTTAATTAGCAAGCATGGTGGAAATTTCAGCTTCCGGTATCTTTCTTTTATTTGTAACAATATCTTTCATATACTTAGCATAAGGATTCATTTTGAGCATATCAGTTAATCTCATACGCAAAAAGATAGGTCTAATCATTTCAGCAAAGCGCTCAAAATCCTCATCATCCTTTTTCTTGGATGGTTTGGGAGGAAAAGGCATAGGTTTCTAAACCCATGGTTCTCTTTCTTTACCGTGTTTCCTAGCAACAAAGTCTTTCTTATCATAATGTTGATTCTTTGATTGTGGGTTATCAAGATCAACAGCAGGTTCAATTTCTATATCATTATCATTACTAGGTTGAGCATCATCATTAACATTATCACTAGTTTTAGGTTCATTACCAGATTGTGTTTCAACATCAGAGAGAAATATCATTTGGATTCTTAGGTGTTTCAATAACAGGTTCACTAGAAGCATGCAAAGTCCTATCATTTTTCTTTTTCTTCCTTTTAGAAGGACTAGGTGCATCTATATTATTTCTCTAAGAATCTTTCTCAATTCTCTTAGGATGGCCTTCAGGATACAAAGGTTCCCGAGTCATTCTACCACCTCTAGTCATAACTCTAACAACATTATCATTATTCTTACTGTTCAATTCATTGAGCAAATCATTTTGAGCCTTAAGTACTTGTTCTACTTGAGTGGTAACCATAGAAGCATGTTTACTAATAAGTTTAAGTTCACCTTTGACGTTAGCCATATAATCACCCAAGTGTTCAAGCATATTTGAATTGTATTTCAATTGTCTCCCAAAATAAGCATTAAAGTCTTCTTGCTTAACCATAAATTTATCAAACTCATCTAAGCATGGGCTAGCAAACTTAGTAAATGGGATTTCCGCTTTATCATATCTATAGAGAGAATTTACCTTTACTCCCTGTGTCAGGTTATCAAGACCATGAGTTTCTTCAATAGGTGAAGGATTAAGATCATATGTTTCTTCAACAGGCGGTAAATTAAGACCGTGTATTTCTTCAATAGGAGGTAAATTCTTAACATCTTCAACTTTAATACCTTTTTCTTTCATAGATTTCTTTGCCTCTTGCATATCTTCAGGACTGAGAAATAGAATACCCCTCTTCTTCGGAGTTGGTTTAGGAATAGGCTCAGGAGTTGGCTCAGGAAGTGTCCAATTATTTTCATTTGTCAACATATTATTCAATAGAATTTCAGCTTCATCCGGTGTTCTTTCCCTGAAAATAGAACCAGCACAACTATCCAGGTAATCTCTGGAAGCATCGGTTAGTCCATTATAAAAGATATCAAGTATTTCGTTTTTCTTAAGAGGATGATCCGGCAAAGCATTAAGTAACTTGAGAAGCCTCCCCCAAGCTTGTGGGAGACTCTCTTCTTAAATTTGCACAAAATTATATATATCCCTTAAAGCAGCTTGTTTCTTATGAGCAGGGAAATATTTAGCAGAGAAGTAATAAATCATATCCTGGGGACTACGCACACAACCAGGATCAAGAGAATTAAACCATATCTTAGCATCACCCTTTAATGAGAACAGAAATATTTTAAGGATATAAAAGTAGCGAGTTCTCTCATCATTAGTGAACAGGGTGGCTATATCATTTAATTTAGTAAGATGTGCCACAACAGTTTCAGATTCATAGCCATGAAAAGGATCAGATTCAACTAAAGTAATTATATCAGGATCAACAGAGAATTCATAATTCTTATCAGTAACACAGATAGGTGAAGTAGCAAAAGCAGGGTCAGGTTTCATTCTAGCATTAAGAGATTGCTACTTCCATTTAGCTAATAACCTCTTGAGTTCGTATCTATCTTTGCAAGCTAAAATAGCTAAAGCAGCTTCTTTTTCAAAAACATAACCCTCAGGAATAACAGGTGAGTCTTCATCATCACTTTCATCAATATTACCATATTCAATATTTTCATTCTCTCTAACCCTAGCAAGTTGTTCATCAAGAAATTCACCAAGTGGCACAGTAGTATCAAGCATAGAAGTAGTTTCATCATAAGTATCATGCATAGCAGAAGTGACATCATCAATAACATGTGACATATCAGAACGAATAGCAGAAGCAGGTTTAGGTGTCGCAAGCTTACTCAAAACAGAAGGTGAATCAAGTGCGGAGCTAGATGGCAGTTCCTTACCTCCCCTCGTAGTTGAGGGATAAATCTTGGTTTTTGGATCTCTCAAGTTCTTCATAATGATAAGCAGATATAAATCCCAAGTGACTCAAAGGATAGAGCTATGCTCCCCGGCAACGGCACCAGAAAATAGTCTTGATAACCCACAAGTATAGGGGATCGCAACAGTTTTCGAGGGTAGAGTATTCAACCCAAATTTATTGATTCGACACAAGGGGAACCAAAGAATATTCTCAAGTATTAGCAGTTGAGTTGTCAATTCAACCACACCTAGAAACTTAATATCTGCAGCAAAGTGTTTAGTAGCAAAGTAATATGATAGTAGTGGTAACGGTAGCAAAAGTAATGTTTTTGGTATTTTGTAGTGATTGTAACAATAGCAACGGAAAAGTAAATAAGCGAAGAACAATATATGGAAAGCTCGTAGGCAATGGATCGGTGATGGAGAATTATGTCGGATGCAGTTCATCATGTAACAATCATAACATAGGGTGACACAGAACTAGCTCCAGTTCATCAATGTAATGTAGGCATGTATTCCGAATATAGTCATACGTGCTTATGGAAAAGAACTTGCATGACATCTTTTGTCCTACCCTCTCGTGGCAGCGGGGTCCAAACGGAAACTAAGGGATATTAAGGCCTCCTTTTAATAGAGTACCGGACCAAAGCATTAACACATAGTGAATACATGAACTCCTCAAACTATGGTCATCACCGGTAAGTATCCCGATTATTGTCACTTCGGGGTTAATGGATCATAACACATAATAGGTGACTATAGACTTGCAAGATAGGATCAAGAACTCTCATATATTGATGAAAACATAATAGGTTCATATCTGAAATCATGGCACTCGGGCCCTAGTGACAAGCATTAAGCATAGCAAAGTCATAGCAACATCAATCTCAGAACATAATGGATACTAGGGATCAAATCCTAACAAAACTAACTCGATTACATGGTAGATCTCATCCAACCCATCACCGTCCAGCAAGCCTACGATGGAATTACTCAAACACGGCGGTGAGCATCATGAAATTGGTGATGGAGGATGGTTGATGATGACGATGGCGACGAATTCCCCTCTCCCGAGCCTCGAACGGACTCCAGATCAGCCCTCCCGAGAGGTTTTAGGGCTTGGCGGTGGCTCCGTATCGTAAAATGCGATGAATTCTTCTCTCTGATTTTTTTCTCCCCGAAAGCAAATATATAGAGTTGGAGTTGAGGTCGGAGGAGCTCCAGGGGGCCCACGAGGTTGGGGGCGCGCCCTAGGGGAGCAGGCGCGCCCCCCACCCTCGTGGACAGGTGGTGGACCCATGGTCTTCCTCTTTTGCAAGGATTTTATTATTATTTCCGAATAGATGTTCTGTGAAGTTTCGGGTCATTCCGAGAACTTTTGTTTCTGCACATAAATAACACCATAGCAATTCTGCTGAAAACACCGTCAGTCCGCGTTAGTTCCATCAAATCATGCAAGTTAGAGTCCAAAACAAGGGCAAAAGTGTTTGGAAAAGTAGATACGTTGGAGACGTATCACGAGGTGGTACGGGCTGGTGTTCGGCTTGCGTTGCCACTCTGTCCCGACCATGTGGTGGTCGGTCAGGTCTATCAGTAGCACCACGCATTGGCGGTATGGGCTCCAGGGCCTCATCATCGAATTGGGGTAGCAGCTTGCGTTTCGGGTAGCTCTTTGTTGGGTGTTCGAGGCCGTATTCCTTGGCTACCAGGACATTAGTCCATCTGTCATTGAGCAAATCCTGATTAGCCTGAAGCTATTGCTGCTTCTTTTCCAGGCTTCTTGCAGTGGCGATTAGCCGACACTTAAAGCACTCTTGTTCGAGGGGTTCCTCCGGCATGATAAAATCTTCGTTGCCGAGGGTCGTCTCCTCTTTGGAGTTCGGTAGGTAGTTACTGTCCTCCGAGTCCTCGTTCCCGACAGGATCGTCGGGGTTTACTTGTCCATCCTCTCAATCATCCTGTTCAGATGTTGGTTCTACAGGGGCTTCAGGGTCTTCGGCATTCTCGGGAGTATTATTGTCTTTGGTGTCGGTATTGCCGTTTTTGTCGCGATGCAATTTTGAGCGGCACCGCTGATGTTGATGCTTCGGAGGGGCTTCGACAGGCTTGTCCTCAACCGGATCCTTCTTACCGTCGTCGCCATCCTCTTTGGGTGTGTCCACCATGTACACGTCGTATGTGGAGGTGGCCATCCATCGTCCGGTAAACGGAGGGTTTTGGCCTTGTTCGTCTCTGACATCATTGTCCATACCGTCGATGTCTGCGGAGGCATAGTCCAGCATGTCGGTTAGATCTTCGACAGTGGCTATGAAGTGGGTGGTGGGTGGAACGTAAAATTCCCCGCTCTCAGCCCCTAGTCTGGGCTAGGCATAGTTCGGAAGCGATCCTTCTGTAAAGGCGAGTGATCGCATTAAGTCCAGAGCCTCGTTTAAAGGCGAGGGTTGGACAGAGAAACGAGAGTCCGTGGGGCTGTTCAGAGTTGGAGCCTCCTGGCGGCGCCCGCTTGACGCGGACCTCGAGAGTCCAGACTTAGGGCCCAACGGGGTATCCGATGCTTGTGTGATAAGGGGAGTTCGGTTCGTCTTCGGGTTAGCCAATGACGTCGTCCCCTCCGGATCTTTGGTAACAAGTTCCATAATTGTAGAGAGTCCGGCGAGCTCTAAACTCCCGTCTTCGGACCTGACAGCCTGCTCCGGATCTAAGGCCGAAGCGGTGATCGGGGCCGCGAATCCTTCGGAGATCAAATCTCCTCGGATATCGGCGACATAGTTTAGGTTCCCGAAACTGATCCGATGACCTGGGGTGTAGCTGTTGATTTGCTCGAGGTGGCAATCGAGTTGGCACGCAGTGCGAAGCCGCCAAATACGAAAATTTGGCCCAGGAAAAAAATCTCCCCCAAAACAACATCATTGTGGATGATCGAACGAGCCATCGAATCCTTTGTCGACAACACATAGGAACTCTCAATGAACACACCAATGTCGGTGTCAAAACCGGTAGATCTCGGGTAGGGGGTCCCGAACTGTGTGTCTAAGGATCGAAGGTAACAGAAGGCAGGGGACACGATGTTTACCCAGGTTCGGGCCCTCTTGTTGGAGGTAATACCCTACTTCCTGCTTGATTGACTTTGATGAGTATAGGGTTACAAGAGTTGATCTACCTCGAGATCCTAATGGCTAAACCCTAGAGGTCTGGCTGATGTCTACTACACAACCTTCTTCTTGTAGACGTGGTTGGGCCTCAAAGTGCGGAGGTTTGTAGGACAGTAGCAAATTTCCCTCAAGTGGATGACCTAAGGTTTATCAATCTGTGGGAGGCGTAGGATGAAGATGGTCTCTCTCAAACAACCCTGCAACCAAATAACAAAGAGTCTCTTGTGTCCCCAACACACCCAATACAATGGTAAATTGTATAGGTGCACTAGTTCGGCGAAGAGATGGTGATACAAGTGCAATATGGAGAGTAGATATAGGTTTTTGTAATCTGAAAATATAAAAACAGCAAGGTAGCAAGTGGTAAAAGTGAGCGTAAATGGTATTGCAATGCTAGGAAACAAGGCCTAGGGTTCATACTTTCACTAGTGCAAGTTCTCTCAACAATAATAACATAATTGAATCATATAACTATCCCTCAACATGCCACAAAGAGTCACTCCAAAGTCACTAATAGCGGAGAACAAACAAAGAGATTATTGTAGGGTACGAAACCTCCTCAAAGTTATTCTTTCGGATCGATCTATCATAGAGTTCGTACTAGAATAACACCTTAATACACAAATCAACCAAAACCCTAATGTCACATAGATACTCCAATGTCACCTCAAGTATCCATGGGTATGATTATACGATATGCATCACACAATCTCAGATTCATCTATTCAACCAACACAAAGAACTTCAAAGAGTGCCCCAAAGTTTCTACCGGAGAGTCAAGACGAAAATGTGTGCCAACCCCTATGCATAAGTTCACGAGGTCACGTAACTCACAAGTTGATCACGTGATATCCTATTGTCACCACAGATAAGCACATGCAAGACATACATCAAGTGTTCTCAAATCCTTAAAGACTCAATCCGATAAGATAACTTCGAAGGGAAAACTCAATTCATCACAAGAGAGTAGAGGGGGAGAAACATCATAAGATCCAAATATAATAGCAAAGCTTCATGATACATTAAGATCGTACCACCTCAAGAACACGAGAGAGAGAGAGAGAGATCAAACACATAGCTACTAGTACATACCCTCAGCCCGAGGGTGAATGTCGGTGTCAAAACCGGCGGATCTCGGGTAGGGGGTCCCGAACTGTGCGTCTAAGGCGGATGGTAACAGGAGGCAGGGAACACGATGTTTTACCCAGGTTCGGGCCCTCTTGATGGAGGTAAAACCCTACGTCCTGCTTGATTTATTCTTGATGATATGAGTATTACAAGAGTTGATCTACCACGAGATCGGAGAGGCTAAACCCTAGAAGCTAGCGTATGGTATGATTGTATGTTGTCCTACGGACTAAAACCCTCCGGTTTATATAGACACCGGAAAGGGCTAGGGTTACACAAGGTCGGTTACAAAGGAGGAGATATACATATCCGTATTGCCTAGCTTGCCTTCCATGCCAAGTAGAGTCCCATCCGGACACGAGACAAAGTCTTCAATCTTGTATCTTCATAGTCCAACAGTCCGGCCAAAGGATATAATCTGGCTGTCTGGATACCCCCTAATCTAGGACTCCCTCAGTAGCCCCCGAACCAGGTTTCAATGACGATGAGTCCGGCGTGCAGTATTGTCTTCGGCATTGCAAGGCAGGTTCTTCTCCATCCTTCGAACGTTTGTAAAGCAGTGTCCGGTCCCATAAATGTTTGAACCTCTGGGCTTCTGTGCCCAATAAGGGCTTTCTCCCATGCGTTGAATGAATACGAGGCGCCATGGCGTTTTTACATTCGCCCCCCTGGCCAAATAAATAAATTGTCTATTAAAGGGATGGGGATCCTTAGATCCGATCCATACCATCCTCCCCAGCGAGAGTCCATCAGAGCGCGTTCCGGAAAGACCCATTCCAGCATGGCCGACCTCCACAGCTCCTCCTCCTGCCCCCAAAGCCCTAAGCCCGGTGATTGGGAGAGGTGTTCAGTCTCACACAGTCGTTTAGTCGAACTGCAGACTAAGGGATTTCTCCCTCCGGCGTACATGGTGCCCGTTCGAGCCGGGCTTGCCACCTATAGTGGCGGGGAGCAAGCGGAGAGCTTTCCCTGTCCCTCTATGGGGGAACGGTTCTGCCTTGTTCCCTATCTATTAAGGGGACTCGGATTTCCAGTTCAACCGTTCCTCCGTGGGCTCCTGGAGTTCTACAGCCTCCAATTACACAATTTCACCCCCGCCTCCATCCTACATATCGCCGGCTATGTGGCTCTCTGTGAGTTGTTCCTGGGCTGCGAGGCTCACTTCGAGCTGTGGAAAAGGCTATTTTGCCTCGTCCCTCACACACAGAGGGGGTCACTTTATCAAGTGGGCGGAGCCGAAATATGGCGCATCACCGATACCAGATACCTGTCCGGTACTTCGAAGAAGTCACCTGAAGACTGGCCTTCAGAATGGTTTTATATGGAGGACGTTCCCCTTCCGGACCCTGTTCGACGGGGTCTTCCTGAGTTCAACAATGCTCCTCTGAAGAAACGCCGAAGTTGGCGCCCACGGAGCCCCCAGGTGGAAGACAATGGAGAAGCCCTCTATTTGATGAACCGAATTAAAGCACTGGCTCGATTAGGATTGACAGTAATCGAAGTTATGTCAATTTGCATAATGCGGGGAGTGCAACCACTTCAATATCGTGGGCACCCCTTGTGGTGTTACAACGGGGCAGATGACACCACCTGCTGCGGGCGTAAGGGTCCGGACAATGCTGCCGCTTTAGCGAAAATTCTGTCCAAATTGTTCAAGGGTGAGGAACAGGAGTTCACCCGTATCAAGCCATGTCAGGACCCCGATTCCAAGTCACATTGATTGAGCCGGTAACACCTCATATCACATTGCGGCCTCACACACGGTATCCCCATGGGTGTCGCCTTAGCATGGCCCGGGACCATTTGCGCCTTTTGGCTCACGTATATGATAGTGTCGCTAGCATCCATATGACAGAGGACCCGGGCCGACATGGCTAGTCGTGAACCCAAAGCGGCACAGACCTATGGGGACAGGCATACATGAATCACATCAAGCATGTCGGTCAACGGCGTGTGAATCCGGGCTTTAGCACAGGGCTAACAGGACTCCGGGGAACCCGGGCTGTAGCAGGCTAGGCAGGACTCCGGATGTCACCGCGTGACATTTCCCTGAAGGGATAGCCATAGGCACGAAGTGAAACACATGCCGGCCGGTCAAGTGTCCTGAGTAGTAGTGCTGGGCTAGCAGGACTCCGGTGAACCGGGCTGTAGCGGACTACTATGGCTCGAGGAGCACTAGACTACATTTCCCATAAGAGAGGCTGCCAAGGATAAACAACTAGATTGTCGGATCCCACACATACCAAGCATTTCAATCATACACACCATATGGTCGATATGTGCAAATACAACATGGCATCACAACAAAACTCTAAAACTCAAGTACTTTATTTACAGGTAGGGGTCACATGACCCGACACTCAAGTCATACAAGCATACAAGCACATGCGGAAGGAAATAGTAAGAGTACAGACACTAGAAAGAAAGAAGGCTTGTCGAAGCCTGTCTATCTACATAGGGCCCTCCATGGCCAGGATCACCACCTGGGTGGCAAGTTACTCATTGACGTCGAGGTCTACATAGAACCCATCGGAGGGGGCGGTGTTGTCGTCTGAGAACAGTAATTGAAGCAACATGAGTACAAAGGTACTCAGCAAGTCTTACAACAGATCCTACTATACATGCTCATTCTCAAGAAGGTGGTGGAGTTATTGCAGCACGCCAGCTTTTACTTTTGGCTAAGCTATCCTACGAGACACCACTAGTAAAATAATTTTCGCACACGAGTCCACTAATCACCAACACAATACTCCACTGGGGATCCTCCCTCGTCATCCTATGAGAGGGCCATCCTCGGTACTCACACTTATCTTGAGTCTTTTAGTAGTAACCATTAACTTGTCTATGAAATGTATAGGCAACCAAGTAGTCCTTTACTGCGGACGTGGCTATTCGAATAGATGATGTTAACCCTGCAGGGGTGTACTTCTTCATACACGCTCTCACCACTCACCGTCGTTTACACGTCATGTACTCGACAACCTTCAAGCGGAAGCCCAATGAGGGTGTCGGCCACGGCCTACCTAAACACTCAAGTCTCTAGTCCAGGTTTATCGCCTATCCAGGTTCCATCCGCAGGGAGTCTGGCTGAGGTTTCCACATACGGCCCCGAACGATGTGAACAGGGTTCCCGAGACACCAAACGGGTGACTTGGTACACCATGCCACGGTGTATCTACCGCATCATAGCCCACCCCTAGGGTCAGCGCTATGCACGGCCGCCAACACATAACCTACAAACACCAGAAACTAGTTGCAACTCCTGGATAGAGTACTAGGGTGATTAAGAAGCCGAGAGGGTCAATTAAGGATCCCAATGCATGGTAGTAACTGATTCTTAAATCACACATACAGATCTTAGTTCTTAGGGACAACCTCAATAAAACAACCCACCATGTACTCCTACATGGCCTCTCATCGATACCTTTACTAAATCAAGTTCAACACATCTCTCACATTACCGACATAATCATTTCACTCTAGCCCATCACCCAGATGAACCTGACCTGACTCAACTCTAAGCATAGCAGCCATAGCAAGGTAGGAAACACATACATGGCTCAATCAACTCCAACACATGCTAGTGGGTTTCATCTAGTTACTGTGGCAATGACAGGTCATGCAGATGATAGGGTTCAACTACCGTAGCACACAGCAGTTTGAAACGTTGTTGTCTTAATGCAGTAAAAGAGAGCAGAGGCGAGAACATAGGATTGTATCGATATGATCAATGGGGCTGCTTGCCTGATGGAGTGGTAGTATGGTACTGCCCTTCAGCTGGATACTTAGAATTATCCTCGGAGGCAGAACCTACCACGAAGGACACCACATAACACAATCATCACATGGCAATATGCAACAATATGATGCATGCTATGACATGGCAATATGGGGTGTCCTGCCTAATGCAATGTGAAACAAGTTGAAATGGGTCCATTTGAATCAAAGATTCAAATAGAAGCTTAAGTTCTTATGCATTATAAGTGTATTATCTTGTTTCACCTAAACAGCAAGGTTAAAGTGTTTTTTCATGTATGAAACCATTACAGATGGAAAGATTGAATTTTTTTGATCAAATTTCATATATAAATCTTTGCATTTGGAGTTATAGATTAAAAGTTATGAATTTTAGAAGTTTTGGTTATTTTCTGGAATTTTCTATATAAGAATAAATCCAGAAAAGGATTTACTGCGTCAGCCTGGCATCAGTGTGACGTCAGCAAGTCAAAGGCGCCAGCCCAGGTCAAACCTGACTGGTGGGCCCCATCTGTCAGTGTCACAACTAACTAACAGAGTTAGTTAGTGTTTTGTTAGCACTAAACTAGGTTAGTTAGGCCCTGGGCCCACATGTTAATGAGACGGGGGACATTAACCCCTAACAGTGTGATTAGCACTAATTAAAAAATAAACTAATTTAGTTCGGAGGCGGCCCCACATGTCATTGACTCAGGCGGGGTCAAACTGGGGTCAACCCGGGTCAAACTCGCCGGAGTTGACCCGAGGCTCGTCGCCGGCAAGGCCAGGGATGGCAGAGGGGTGCGGGTTTCCTCATCCGGTGACCATTTGGCCGGCGGAGGGCATCTATGTGATGCGGGCACTCATCCGCGTCGAGTGGTGTAGGTGGTTGGGCCTGGGGTGGCCGGAGTCGTCACTGGCGTCGACCTTGGCGATCACCGGGGCTCGGGCGAGGTCGGAGTCGGTGCTACGATGCACGGGAGGGTGAGTGGGTGTGTGCGTTAGACTCCTGGGGGCTTCCTGAGCACGGTGAGGTGCTCCGTTGTGAGCTTGCGCGGCTGTGGCCACGGCTGCGCCATGGCCGGCGGCGAGAAGCTCTCGGCCACGATGGTAAATGGAGCTATGGGATGGGTGCGAGCTTGAGAGAGGAGGGGATAGGAAGAGGGGCTCACGACGGTTGCAGGGGAGCGAACGGCGAGCTCGGGGAAGAGCCGGAGCGAGTAGGGCGGCGAGGGGGATCTCCGGCGATGGCGGATCGGGACGAGCTCGGTGCAGCGTCTCCGAGGCGAGCGAGCACTCGGGGATGGGTCAAGGCGAAGCAGTGGACGACGGTGGAGCTTTTTGGCACGGCGAGGCGACGAGTGGACGGTGGTGGCCGTAGCTTTCACGATGGCGCGGGCCTGCGTCGGCCATGGCGTCGGGGGAGCGAGGAAGAGAGTAGGGGGGAGTGTGAAGTGTCGGGCAGTCCGGGGCGGCACCGAGGAGACGTGCGCGGCGTCGAGGCGGTAACCAGGTGGCGTGGCGAGCTCGGGCGCGCGCGCCGTGTCCCTCCTTTGCCTACTGGCAGAGGTAGGCGATGACTGGCACGTGCCAGCACAGTGCTGGGCCAGCCAGTGGATTGGGTGGGCTGCGCCAGGTAAGTTCCTTTCCCTCTCTCTTTTTATGCTTTTATTTATTTTCTATTATTTCTGTATCTTTAGGGCTTTATTAAAAATGCCAGGGCATTTCCAAAAATCATAAAATTAATCATGGCTACTGCTTAGAGTATATCCAATAGTAAACATTTTAGTTTATGATTATTTGAGCATTTAAAATATTTTATAGCATTTAAATGCCCAAATGCAAATACTATATGGATTAATCCAATGACCTTAAGATGTCCTAGAAAAATGTGCACCATTTTTGTCAAAGGTTTTAACCCAAAACAAAAAGGGTGGGCTTTTTAGAAGGGCATTTCAGGTTCATTGAAAAGTTTTTTAGTAAACCCCAGTTGTTCCAAGGGGGTTGGGGGTTCTGTCATCCCCATTTCATCTTTCTGGGAAAATTAAACATGATGCAATCACTCTAATGCATGAACTTGCTAGGGTGTGACAACTCACCCCCACTCAAAAGAATCTCGTCCCGAGATTTAGGATCTGTTGGGAAGAAGGTGGGGTACTCGAGTTGAAGATGATCCTCCCTTTCCCATGTGGCTTCCTTTTCGGAATGGTGTGATCATTGAACCTTGAGAAACTTGATGTTATGGCGTCGAGTGGTACGCTCGGCTTGATCAAGGATACGAACGGGATATTCCCGATACGAGAGATTATCTTGTAGATCAAGCGTTTCGTGGTGCACTCCACGGATAGGATCCGTGAAGCAACGCCTGAGTTGAGAAACATGGAAGACATCGTGAACTCTGGAAAGATGCGGATGTAGTTCCAATTGGTAGGCAACTTCTCTTCATTTGGCAAGAATGCGAAAGGGTCCAATGTAACGAGGAGCCAATTTGCCTTTGATACCGAAACGATGGGTTCCCTTTAACGGAGTAACCCGAAGGTAAGCCTTCTCGCCGACTTCATAAGTCATGAGCTTATGTTTACGATCATATTGGCTCTTTTGACGAGATTGGGTTGTTTTCAATTTCTCACGAATAACGCGAACCTGCTCTTCTGCTTCCTGAATCATATCCGGGCCAAAGAGTTGTCTTTCCCCGGTTTCTGACCAGTTAAGAGGCGTTAGACATTTTTGTCCGTAGAGAACTTCGAAAGGAGCTTTGCCCAAGCTAGCTTGATAACTGTTGTTATAAGCGAACTCCGCGAATGGAAGGCACTTCTCCCAATCCATTCTGAATGAGATGACAGAAGCTCGGAGCATATCCTCCAGAATTTGATTGACCCGCTCAACTTGACCACTTGATTGGGGGTGGAAGGCGGTGCTAAAAGAGAGACGAGTTCCCATAGCATTTTGGAAACTTTCCCAAAATAGAGAGGTGAAGAGACTCCCACGGTCTGAGTTAATTTCCAATGGGACACCATGAAGAGACACTATTCAGGAGATCTATAAATCAGCTAGCTGGCTAGCGGTGATACTCTCACAAACAGGTAGAAAGTGGGCCACCTTGGAAAGACGATCGATTATGATGAAGATGGCATTATTCCCTCTCTTGGTCCTGGGAAACCCAGTAATGAAATCCATACTGATTTTATCCCATTTCCACTCAGGAATAGCCAAAGGTTGAAGGGTGCTAGCAGGCCGTTGATGCTCTGCTTTAACACGACGGCAGACGTCGCAACTAGCAATGTATTGAGCAATTTCTCTCTTCATCCTAGTCCACCAAAACCTCTGGCGTAGGTCTTGATACATTTTAGTACTACCGGGATGAATGGTGAGAGGGGATTCATGAGATTCCTTGAGAACCAACTGGCGTAGATGTTGTTTCTTGGGAACCACCAAGCGGTTCTCGAAGAAGACAACACCTCGCTCATCCATGGAAAAAACATTTAGCAACTCCGCTAGCGATGTTTTCCTTGATCCAAGATATCCCCTTGTCATACCGCTGGGCGGTTATGATCTGATCCATAAGGGTCGGTTTCGCCACCAGGGTGGATATGAATCCTTGAGGAACAATGTGAAGGTTAAGCTTACGAAATTCCTCGTGGAGAAGTGGTTGACTTTGTTGTAACATCAAGTTGTTACAATAAGATTTACGACTTAGCGCATCAGCCATGACATTGGCCTTGCCCAAGGTGTAAGTTATTCCTAAGTCATAATCCGAGATCAACTCGACCCAACGTCTTTGCCTGAGATTCAAATCCGGTTGGGTGAAGATATATTTCAAACTTTGGTGATCGGTGAAGATCTCGCAACGATTACCGAGAAGGTAATGTCGCCAAGTTTTAAGTGCATGGACTACAGCTGCAAGCTCTAGATCATGTGTGGGATAGTTTTCCTCATGGGGGTGTAATTGCCGTGAAGCATAGGCAATTACTTGACGATCTTGCATGAGTATGCAACCTAGTCCTTGTCGCGAGGCGTCGCAATAGATAATAAAGTCCTTGGAGAAATTAGGTGGTACCAGTACAGGAGCAGTTGTCAGGCGTCTTTTCAGTTCCTGAAAGCTGAACTCGCACTGTGGGGTCCACTCGAACTTTTTATCTTTCTTGAGGAGTTTAGTTAGAGGTTTAGCAACCTTGGAGAAATTCTCGACGAAGCGACGACAATAACTCACTAAGCCAAGGAAGCTCCGAACTTGCTTGACCGTCTCAGGTGGAGTCCAATCAAGGATGGCTTGAACTCGCTCAGGATTGACAGCAATACCATTACCAGAGATTACATGGCCTAGATAGGTCACTTCTGGCAACCAAAATTCACACTTGGAGAATTTGGCATAAAGACGATGCTCTCGAAGTTTCGTCAATACCAGCCTTAGATGTTCGGCATGTTCCTCTTCATTCTTGGAGTAGATGAGTATATCATCGAGGTATACTACGACGAATTTATCCAAATACTCCATGAAGACCGAGTTCATTAATCGAGAGAAGGTGGCTAGGGCATTGGTTAAACCGCAGGACATAACGGTGTACTCGTATTGGCCATAGCGAGTCATAAAGGCCGTTTTGGGAATGTCCCCATTTCTGATTTTGATTTGATGGTAGCCCAACCTCAAATCCATCTTGGAAAAGACTGAGGATCCAGCAAGCTGATCATACAGATCATTGATCCTGGGAAGCGGATACTTGTTCTTGATAGTGACCAAGTTGACAGGTCAGTAATCTACAACCATCCGATCCGTTTCATCCTTCTTCTTAACGAAGAGGATGGGGCAAGCCCAAGGGGAGGAACTAGGATGGATGAAACCCTTTTCCAAGGACTCATCGAGTTGGTTCTTAAGCTCGGCTAGTTCTAAGGGTGCCATCTTATAGGGTCTTCTAGAAATTGGAGCGGTTCCTGGAACAAGGTCTATCACAAACTTGACATCCCTGTCAGGTGGAACACCTGGCAGTTCTTCTGGAAAGACATCCGGAAAGTCTCGGACTATCGAAATATCTTCAAGGTCTGGAAGGGGGTTGGCATTTAGGGTGTAAAGCTGGCGCTTGGCCACTCGAGTTAAGACATTGACTGTCTTGCCCGATGGGAGAGTAAGTTGAACGGTTCTAGTGGCACAATCAATCTTAGCATAATGAGCTGACATCCAGTCCATACCCAAGATGATGTTTATGTCCGAGGACTTGAGAGCTATTAAAGATGCAAGGAAGACAAGTCTATCGACAAGAATTTCATTCCCATGGCTTACTCTAGAAGTTTGCCATTTGGAACCCGGAGTTTGAATTACCATGGAAGTGGGCATGTCACAGAATGTCGTGTTATGCAATTGAGCATAGTTCTCAGATATGAATGAATGAGATGCTCCAGTATCAAAAAGAACAGATGCCGGATGGCAATTAACAAGGAGCGTACCAAGGACGACGTTAGGATCCTCATGAGCCTCCTCAGCTGAGACATAGTTGACATGGCCACGTGCAGTGGTGGCTGGCTTGGCGTAGAATGTCTTTCCCGCTGGCTTACCACGGCCAACGGACTTTCTAGACTAATTGGGGTTGTTGTTCTGAGGACACTCTCGGCTGTAGTGACCCGGCTCTCCACACTTGAAACATGTCACAACATTGGGGCGTGGAGCAGCATTAGCAGCGGGGCCACCATAGGGTTTAGGCAGTGCAAACTGCTGGTTGGGGCGAGGCGCCTCAAAGGATGGCCTCGGAATGAACCTGGGTGGCAGTGCCGTGCTTGAAATCCACACCCGGCGCTTCTGAGATCCAGAGCCGGATGAAGAACCAGAATCACGAGAGTGCTTGTGTGAAGCGTCATAATCAGACTGGCCTGTCTCAGCACTGATGGCTTTATTGACCGACTTCTGGAAGGAGGTGCACTCGTGCAGACGAAGATCATGGCGAAGCTCAAGGCTAAGTCCCTTGAGGAACCTTGCCTGCTTCTTAGCATTGGTGGATACCTCTTCAGGAGCATATCATGCCAGATTCCCAAATTCACGACTATATGCATCCACAGTCAGTCTTCCTTGGGTGAAATTGCAGAACTCTTCCCTCTTACGATCTATGAGACCTTCCGGGATGTGATGCTCACGGAAAGCCTCACTGAATTCAGCCCAAGTAGTCATTTGGCCGATCGGGCGCATAGCCTCAAAGTTTTCCCACCAAAGGCTAGCAGGGCCTTCGAGGTGATAGGCAGCATAGGTAACCTTATCAGCTTCAGCTACATTAGCAGAACGTAGCTTGTGGGTGATGCTGCGAAGCCAGTCATCCGCGTCGAGGGGCTCGACGGAATGATTAAACTTTGGTGGGTACAACTTGATGAAGTCATTGATTGACACCAAGTCGTTTCGCTGATGGCGTGCAGTGTTCTGCTCAATCCGCTCCAACAAGCAGTTAGTCTCACACTTGTTTCTTTCCGCCTCCAGCATAACTTCGGCCAGAGAAGGTGGGTGAGGCAGATTTTCACCCCTAGCTGCACTGGCTCCCCCCTGCTCCGAGGCAGCAGGGTTGCTGCGGGTGTTGACCATCCTAGGAAAAACAAGACAACGGTTTAGATAAGGATGGCACAAACTTGGCAAGGAAGTGCAGAATGTAATGGATAACATGGAATGCTGAGATGTTCATTGCATGACATGGTAATATAGAAACTGCCATATATATACCATTGGTCATACACACCGTACATAGTTTAGTACAAGCCCAGGCTAGAGTACAACTACGGTGAAAGACATTACATCTCATCAGAGGCATTCCAAGCTCCTATACATTATTTTTCTACACCTCCGGAGCGTGATACACACCAAGTCGTATCCCACGGTCACGCAGGACTGTGGAAAATACAACTATTACAATACTAGTGAAACTACTACTAGCTCACACGGCTCCGTAGTAATCCTCATAAAAGTCACCACCAAAGCCTGGAAGTGGAACATGATCATCTGGGAACATATGGTCCTGCGAAGCCTGCGGACCATAGGGACTCGGATGTGGCCTTGGTCCCACAGACGGTGGCAAACGGGGACCACGAGGAGGGGTGATGCCTCCTACATCGCGCCACTCCATACAATCTGGCAATCCAGACCGTAGTACAGGTCCCTCATGTCCATGTATCCTGCCTGCACCGCAGGTGCAAACCGAGTCAAAGTGGCCCAATGATCAGAATGAGTGTGGAAAAGCTCCATACGCAAGGCCCGATTTTCGCGGTCCTTATCCCCGAGCATCTCGGCAGTGGTGCGGAGTAGTGACTCCTCATGTGTAGAGTCATAGTACAAAGCCTGATAGTACCCCTATGCTCCAGGAAGTGAGGCTGGCATGTAGAGGAAGTCGATGTTCTGAAGCCAGGCAGTCCTGGCTCAAATGATAGTCATCATTGAGTAAGCTGCATCTTGCACAGACATCTCAATAGTGACCCCAAGTCCATAGGAACAGTGAAGGGGTTCAGTCGCTCCAGGATAAGAGGGATATATCCTGACGGTACAAAGGTACTGGCTCTGGTTGAAATCTCGGAACTGCTCCTCCATGGTATATTCCGGATACCACCGATAGCCTGACTCGACCATCACTCGAACCAACATGGCCGTGTGACCGGGTACATCGAGGCACCGGGTCAGACGAACCACTTGGTTCTGCGAACGGGTGGCCATCTGAAAGCACAAAATAATGCGAAGGCATTAGAATTTTCTAGGGGAAATCGGACAGCATAACGGCTGTAAATGCTCAGAAATTTTTTTGAGACATCCACAACAGTTTGCAATACCACTCAACAACATCATATCAAGGTTCTGATTCAACTGACAACATACTAAAAGTAGTAGAAACTGTACTGTGGCTTGTAACAACAATCCTATAAGCTACTACGGATTAGTAACACGTGAACCTGATAGAAGAAGAGAGCCTAGTCCTTAACCCACGTTGAATTGGAAGAGAATGACTCAGATCAGAGGGCATAAGGTAAAGGAGTAAAAAGAGCCTTACGTTCCCTCCCACAATCAATTCCCCTACATATAACTAAAGCATTTCTAGACTCGACGTCGACCAGTTTGGCTCAACGAACCTACAGGCAGTCCGGCTCTGATGCCAACGCTGTCAGGACCCCGGTTCCAAGTCACATCAATCTAGCCGGTAACACCTCATATCACATTGCGGCCTCACGCACGGTATCCCCACGGGTGTCGCCTTACCTTGGCCCGGGACCGTTTGCGCCTTTTGGCTCACGTATATGATAGTGTCGCTAGCATCCATATGACAGAGAACCCGGGCCGACATGGCTAGTCGTGAACCCAAAGTGGCACAGACCTATGGGGACAAGCATACATGAATCACATCAAGCATGTCGGTCAACAGCGTGTGAATCCGGGCTATAGCACTAGGCTAACAGGACTCCGGGGAACCCGGGATGTAGCAGGCTAGGCAGGACTCCGGATGTCACCACGTGACATTTCCCCGAAGGGACAGACATAGGCACGAAGTGAAACACATGCCGGTCAGTCAAGTGTCCTGAGCAGTAGTGCTGGGCTAGCAGGACTCCAGTGAACCGGGCTGTAGAGGACTACTATGGCTCGAGGAGCACTAGACTAAATTTCCCCATAAGATAGGCTGCCAAGGATAAACAACTAGATCGTTGGATCCCACACATACCAAGCATTTCAATCATACACACAATTTGCTCAATATGTGCAAATACAACATGGCATCACAACAAAACTCTACAACTCAAGTACTTTATTTAAAGGCTCCAGAGAGCCATACAGAACATGTTCATACAGGTAGGGCTCACATGACCTGACACTCAAGTCATACAAGCATACAAGCACATGCGGAAGCAAATAGTATGAGTACAGACACTAGAAAGAAAGAAGGCTTGTCGAAGCCTGTCTATCTACATAGGGCCCTCCATGGCCAGCATCACCACCTGGGTGGCAAGTTACTCATCGACGTCGAGGTCTACATAAAACCCATTGGAGGGGGCGGTGTTGTCGTCTGAAAATAGTAATTGAAGCAACATGAGTACAAAGGTACTCAGCAAGTCTTACAATAGATCCTACTGTACATGCTCATTCTCAAGAAGGTGGTGGAGTTATTGCAGCAAGCCAGCTTTGACTTTTGGCTAAGCTATCCTACGAGACACCACTAGTAAAATAGTTTTCGCACACGAGTCCACTAATCACCAACACAATACTCCACTAGGGATCCTCCCTCGTCATCCTACGAGAGGGCCATCCTCGGTACTCATAGTTATCTTGAGTCTTTTAGTAGTAACCATTAACTTGTCTATGAACTGTATAGGAAACCAAGTAGTCCTTTACCGCGGACGCGGCTATTCGAATAGATGATGTTAACCCTGCAGGGGTGTACTTCTTCATACATGCTCTCACTACTTACCGTCGTTTACACGACATGTACTCGGGAACCTTCAAGCGGAAGCCCAACGAGGGTGTCGGCCACGGCCTACCTAAACACTCAAGTCTCTAGTCCAGGTTTATCGCCTATCCAGTTCCATCCGCAGGGAGTCCGACCAAGGTTTCCACATACGGCCCCGAACGATGTGAACAGGGTTCCCGAGACACCACGGTGACTCGGTACACCGTGCCACGGTGTATCTACCGCATCATAGCCCACCCCTAGGGTCAGCGCTACGCACGGCCGCCAACACATAACCTACAAACACCAGAAACTAGTTGCAACTCCTGGACAGAGTACTAGGGTGATTAAGAAGCTGAGAGGGTCAATTAAGGATCCCAATGCATGGTAGTAACTGATTCTTAAATCACACATACAGATCTCAGTTCTTAGGGACGGCCTCAATGAAACAACCCACCATGTACTCCTACATGGCCTCTCATCGATACCTTTACCAAATCATGTTCAACACATCTCTCACATTACCGACATAATCATTTCACTCTAGCCCATCACCCAGATGAACTAGACCTGACTCAACTCTAAGCATAGCAGGCATAGGAAGGTAGGAAACACATACATGGCTCAATCAACTCCTACACATGCTAGTGGGTTTCATCTAGTTACTGTGGCAATGACATGTCATGCAGAGGATAGGGTTCAACTACCGTAGCACACAGCAGTTTGAAACATTGTTGTCTTAATGCAGTAAATGAGAGGAGAGGCGAGAACATGGGATTGTATCGATATGATCAATGGGGCTGCTTGCCTGATGGAGTGGTAGTATGGTACTGCCCTTCAGCTGGATACTCGGAATTATCCTCGGAGGTAGAACCTACCACGAAGGACACCACATAACACAATCATCACATGGCAATATGCAACAATATGATGCATGCTATGACATGGCAATATGGGGTGTCCTGCCTAATGCAATGTGAAACAAGTTGAAATGGGTCCATTTGAATCAAAGATTCAAATAGAAGCTTAAGTTCTTATGCATTATAAGTGTATTATCTTGTTTCACCTAAACAGCAAGGTTAAAGTGTTTTGTCATGCATGAAACCATTACAGATGGAAAGATTGAATTTTTCTGATCAAATTTCATATATAAATCTTTGCATTTGGAGTTATAGATTAAAAGTTATGAATTTTAGAAGTTTTGGTTATTTTCTGGAATTTTCTATATAAGAATAAATCCAGAAAAGGATTTACTGCGTCAGCCTGGCGTCAGTGTGACGTCAGCGAGTCAAAGGCGCTAGCCCAAGTCAAACCTGACTGGTGGGCCCCATCTGTCAGTGTCACAACTAACTAACAGAGTTAGTTAGTGTTTTGTTAGCACTAAACTAGGTTAGTTAGGCCCTGGGCCCACATGTCAGTGAGACGGGGGTTAGTTAGCAAGGTCATTAACCCCTAACAGTGTGATTAGCACTAATTAAAAAATAAACTAATTTGGTTAGGAGGCGGCCCCACATGTCATTGACTCAGGCGGGGTCAAACTGGGGTCAACCCGGGTCAAACTCGCCGGAGTTGACCCGGGGCTCGTCGCCGGCAAGACCAGGCATGGCGGAGGGGTGCGGGTTTCCTCCTCCGGCGACCATTTGGCCGGCGGAGGGCATCTACGTGATGCGGGCACTCATCCGCGTCGAGTGGTGTAGGTGGTTAGGCCTGGGGTGGCCGGAGTCGTCGCCGGCGTCTACCTTGGCAGTCGCCGGGGCTCGGGTGAGGTCGGGGTCGGTGCTACGATGCACGGGAGGGCGAGTGGGTGTGTGTGCTAGACTCCTGGGGGCTTCCTGAGCACGGTGAGGCGCTCCGTTGTGAGCTTGCGCGACTGTGGCCACGGTTGCGCCATGGCCGGCGGCGAGAAGCTCTCGGCCGCGGTGGGAAATGGAGCTACGGGACGGGTGCGATCTTGAGAGAGAAGGGGAGAGGAAGAGGGGCTCACGGCGGTTGCAGGGGAGCGAACGGCGAGCTCGGGGAAGAGCCAGAGCGAGCAGGGCGGCGAGGGGGATCTCCGGCGATTGCAGATCGGGATGAGCTCGGTGCAGCGTCTCCAGGGCGAGCGAGCACTCGGGGATGGGTCAAGGCGAAGCAGTGGACGATGGCGGAGCTTTTTGGCACGGCGAGGCGACGAATGGAGAGCGGTGGCCGCAGCTTTCACGACGACGCGGGCGCGGCTGCATCGGCTATGGCGTCGGGGGAGCGAGGGAGAGAGCAGGGGGGAGTGTGAGGTGTCGAGCAGTCCAGGGCGGCACCGAGGAGACGTGCGCGGCGTCGAGGCGGTAACTAGGTGAAGCAGGTGAGCAGGGAGGTGGCATGGCAAGCTCGGGCGCGCGCGCCATGTCCCTCCTCTGCCTACTGGCAGAGGTAGGCAATGACTGGCACGGGCCAGCACAGTGCTGGGCCGGCCAGTGGGCTGGATGGGTTGCGCCAGGTAAGTTCCTTTCCCTCTCTCTTTTTCTGCTTTTATTTATTTTCTATTATTTCTGTATCTTTAGGGCTTTATTAAAAATGCCAGGGCATTTCCAAAAATCATAAAATTAATCATGGCTACTGCTTAGAGTATATCCAATAGTAAACATTTTAGTTTATGATTATTTGAGCATTTAAAATATTTTATAGCATTTAAATGCCCAAATGCAAATACTATATGGATTAATCCAATGACCTTAAGATGTCCTAGAAAAATGTGCACCATTTTTGTCAAAGGTTTTAACCCAAAACAAAAAGGGTGGGCTTTTTAGAAGGGCATTTCAGGTTCATTGAAAAGTTTTTTTGTAATCCCTAGTTGTTCCAGGGGGGCTGGGGGTTCTGTCATCCCCATTTCATCTTTCTGGGAAAATTAAACATGATGCAATCACTCTAATGCATGAACTTGCTAGGGTGTGACAAGCCACGGGATGGATTCTCCATGTACAATCCTCCAAGCTGGGTAAGTTATATCTCCCTGCTCCCATTTTGCCCGCATTCTTTGTCGTAAGTATTCTCCTTGCCAATTTGCGGCAGGAACTGCGAAAAGCCATAAAGGAGGTCAGCAGCCCTTCTCCACAACTAGAGGACCCTGACCGGGCCCTCGACTCCGGACTTGAAGAAGATTCGGTCATATTCGTGGAGCTGATAGACCGGCAGTTCTATCAGTTAAGCTATGACGATGCCATGGTGGCCATTACGGTTGACTATCCCGGACTGCTCCCTGCATCGCACGTAAGAAAAACCAAAAATCTAGACTCCAAAACTAGGATCCCCTTTTAGACACTTCACCCACCATATACACATGGCATTTTTACAGGGAAGGCATTCGGGACGCCCTGCCGAACCCGTAGCAACGCGCCAACAGGAGGCACTGAGGCTGGGTAGGCCAAAAAGGAAGGTGGTCAGGACGGAGACGCCGGCGCAAAGGTATAACAAACCCCGCTCCGTGGTTGTCGTCTTTCTCGAAATATAATGATGCCCATGTTTCTTTAACAGAAAAAGTGCTCGCCAGAATATGTCCGGCGATGTTACTAATCACGCTTCCACCAGCCGGGCACCAGGACCGGACATAGAGGCGGAAGCCGATATGGGGTGGGCACCGGATAATCCCCCTACAGAGGATGCAGATAGATTATCCGCTACAAACTCAGAGGTGGAAAGCTCCATGAATCATAGGCGCCGCCGGGCCGTACTTCGTGACGCTTGTTTCTCACCAGAGGCATTTGATGCCTTCAATTCTGGAGAGGCGTACCTCCGGGCTGCTCAAGATGGTCTAGCCAGAGCCACAGATCAGTATGTAAAGGATGTACGGGTAAGTAAATCTGATGATTTATATGTATCAGTAGCCCCTGAGACTTGAAACAGTTAGCAGAACTGATTTAAGGATCAACTTTATTGTGCAGGTTCTTACAGAGAAGAATACTAGGCTGTCACAGGAGCTAGAGGAATGCAAGACCCAACTGCGGGCTGCTGTGGCCGCATTGCAGGAACCAAAAAAGTCACCTGCTGGTAACATTTACATTAAAGAATGATGGTTACCATATAATGTGCGGCATGGCTACCGATCTAACAATAGATGTTGCAGATGAATCCGGAGAAAATCCGGAGGACCAGCATGTTATGCGACAACTAGAGGCTGGCAAACGTGTGCTGACTGAGGTTAGGCGGGAGAAAAACAATCTCCAAGACGTCAATATTAAGCTGAGCGTGGAACTAAAAGACGTTCGGGGCCAGCTTGCTGACTCCGAGAAGGATAATAAGCGGCTTCGGCGCGGCATTTTCAGAAAGTGCTTGAACGAATCCTTTTAAAGGAGTTCGGTGAAGAAGCCGACTAACAGCGTTATGTCTGTAGGTATGCTGACGGGTCGTCCCGCGGAGGAAATGCCCGGGTCTGCGGGTGATCTTCTATCCGAGCTGTCACATCTGCACGAACAAGTTTGGCAGGTGATGCTGGGTGTTGCCCATGCCTTGTGGCCGTCCGTCTCCCTGCCAGAGGGTGTTGCAGAGCTTGCGGAGAAGCTCAAGGGAGCACGGCGGCACTTCCGATTATGGAAGATATCAGCCTGCCGACAGGGTGCCAGAGAAGCCTGGGCCATGGTGAAGACGCGGTATACCAAGGCAGACCCAAATCACATGGCCGAGGTCGGACCTGTGGGGCCCGACGGAAAAGAGACCCCCTTTAGCTTAGTTTATGGGCAAGTAGAATTAGCCGCAAAGTATTCCCAACATGATTGTAAGCTAGACCGCCTGTTGGATGGTATAGAAGAGGAATTTAGTCAGTCTGCATGACTATGTAATGAAAGTGACATGTATAATGCCTTCTAGCCGGATTGTAGATCATTTGTCTTGGCGGACCTTTTCGCTTCAACCTTGGGACCCGATAGTCCGAAGTGTATCCGAATACCCGCTCAGTTATATAAGAACCGGGGCATGCGTGGAGACCAGGCGTAGGGGTCATAAGTGCTTGAACAGACAAGTGCCCAACTAGTTATGTTATATTACATGGGTAGTAAGAAACATCTTCCAGGGAGAATAGTTCCGTTAAGGGTTCCTTTCCCTGGGTAAGCATGCCCTAAAGTGCATGTCCGGACTACGATAGGAAATGCAAGAAAAACATCTGGGGGCAGATATGGACAATAAATAAAAATCATCTTTTGTTCACCGATCGAATATTCCCTTAAGAACGCTAGCTTTCGGCTTCACCCAGTCTGAGGTACACATCCGGCTGACCCGGCAGTAAAAATCGCAGAGGTGCTCCCCTTATGCCCTAGCCGAATTAACGGAAATGTATGGCATAAATACAAGAGCCAGGCAACCCAGCTTGGCCAAAACTTAAGTCATATCGATGCATATAAAGGCGAAAAAAGGTACATGCGGAAGCATGACACATGTGCAGGGCCTGGGGCCCAGATAAATAATTAAGCTTCTGTGAAAGAAGCCCCAAGGTATGATGAGCGCGGCTAGCGCATCTATAATGTGCAAGCGAGGCACAAGTTGGCCGTTAAAGGCCTAGAGAAAGAATAAAAGAAAGGAAGAAAAAAAACAAGACAGATAATGTATATGCAAAAAATGGACAAAGGAAGGGGACAAACATAGAGTCCGGTGCTAGCCGTAGAATCTTCGGAGCCTGGCCGCGTTCCATGGGTTCGGCTCGAGTCGACTAGTCGATGCATCCCGCAGTCGGTACGCTCCGCCGGTCAGAACTTGGTCGATTATGAAGACCTTCCCATTTGGGCTCGAGCTTGTTCTTTTTCTTGTCCGGCAGGCGTAGAACTAGTTCGCCAACGTTATAAGTTTTGGCCCGTACTTCTCTGCTTTGGTATCTGCGAGCCTGTTGCTGATAAAATGCGGAACGGGCTTTGGCTACGTCGCGCTCCTCCTCCAGGGTGTCCAGACTGTCCTGCCGATCGAGCTCGGCTTCTCTTTCTTCGTACATGCGCACTCGAGGTGAGTCATGAATTATGTCACAGGGCAAGACTGCCTCTGCGCCGTACACCATAAAGAATGGTGTATATCCGGTACTAAGATTCGGCATGGTCCGCAGCCCCCAGAGTACAGAGTCGAGCTCCTCTACCCAGTGCGTGTTAGACTCCGTTAAGGAACACACTAATCTGGGTTTAATGCCGCTCATTATAAGACCGTTTGCTCGCTCGACTTGACCGTTGGTTTGTGGGTGATAGACTAAAGCATAATCGAGCTTGATGCCCATTTTGCTGCACCAGAGTTTTACCTCATCGGCTGTGAAGTTTGTGCCGTTGTTAGTGATGATGCTGTGGGGGACTCCATAACGGTGTACGACCCCAGATATGAAGTCTATCACTGGTACGGATTCGGCTGCTTTAACGGGTTTGGCCTCTATCCATTTGGTGAACTTATCCACCATGACTAGTAAGTATTTTTTCTTGTGGGTTCCTCCTTTAAGGGGTCCAACCATGTCAAGCCCCCAGACCGCGAAGGGCCACGTAATGGGGATTGTTTGGAGGGCGGTGGGTGGCATGTGGCTTTGATTTGCAAAGAGCTAGCAACCGGCGCAACGTTGGACCAAGTCCTGTGCATCTGCCCGGGCCGTTGGCCAATAGAATCATGTACGGAAGGCCTTGCTTACAAGAGCCCGGGCTGCGGCATGGTGACCGCCGAGTCTGGCGTGGATTTCTACCAAAAGGTTCCGCCCTTCCTCTTCGGAGATGCACCTTTGAAGGACTCCGGTAGTGCTTTTTTTATACAATTCTCCCTCGTGGACCCTGTAGGGCTTAGATCGCCGCACTATGCAGCGTGCCTCATTTTGGTCCTCCGGAAGTTCCTGCCTAGTTAGGTAGGCCAGGAATGGTTCTGTCCACGGGGCGATAATGGCCATTATTACGTGGGCTGAAGGTGTTATTTCGGTGGCGGAGCCTCCAATTGTGTAAGAGTATTCGGTATCGGGCATTTTGGCCGGGTTGGGACTATTGTTACCGGTGCCCCCTTCCCATACTACGGATGGCTTGAACAGCCTTTCCAGAAAT
>NC_041390.1:534639472-534696474 GCF_002162155.2 Triticum dicoccoides | reverse complement strand
CGCATCGCATTTGCGCCGATGCGGGCGAGGATATCCGCCGCTTGATTGTTTTCCCGAGCCACATGGTGAAATTCTAGCCCTCGAACCGAGCTGACATTTTTAGGACCGCGTTTCGGTAGGCCGCGATTTTCGGATCCTTGGCATCAAAGTCTCCTTTTATTTGGGATATTGAAAGGTTTGAATCCCCACGCACCTCCAGGCGTTGAATGCCCATGAAGACTGCCATCCGAAGACCATGCAATAGAGCTTCGTATTCGGCTGCGTTGTTGGAGTCTGTATACAATATTTGCAGTACGCACTAAATGGTATCTCTTGTTGGGGACGTCAGGACAACGCCAGCCCCTAGACCAGCCAGCATTTTAGAACCGTCGAAGCGCATGATCCAATTGGAGTATGCGCCGTACTCTTTAGGGAGTTCGACCTCCGTCCATTCGGTGACAAAGTCGGCCAATACTTGCGACTTAATGGCCCGTTGAGGTTTGTATGTTATGTCAAACGGGAGGAGCTCAATGCCCCATTTAGCAATCCGCCCCGTAGCGTCGTGGTTGTTTATAATATCATTAAGTGGCACTTCCGAGGCTACTGTAATCGAACACTCTTGAAAGTAGTGTCGCAGCTTCCGGGATGCCATGAATACCGCATAGGCTATCTTTTGATAATGTGGGTACTGTGATTTGCATGGAGTGAGGACAGTGGATACATAGTATACCGGCTTTTGAAGAGGGAATTTATGTCCGGCAGCTTCTCGTTCGACGACAAGCACTGCACTTACAACTTGATGAGTTGCCGCAATGTACAACAACATTGGTTCGCCGATGTTTGGCGCGGCCAGGATTGGGTTGGTTGCCAAAATGGCCTTTATTTCTTCCAATCCGGCTGTGGCA
The DNA here is from genome assembly GCF_002162155.2 of Triticum dicoccoides. Taxonomy (NCBI): domain Eukaryota; kingdom Viridiplantae; phylum Streptophyta; class Magnoliopsida; order Poales; family Poaceae; genus Triticum; species Triticum dicoccoides. The sequence goes on along the minus strand of NC_041390.1, from coordinate 534,695,590 downwards.
GCATCCGTCCACTCAAAGTGTTCGGTGTGCGGAAGGAGGCGATAAAGGGGTAAAGCCCTTTCTCCTAAGCGGGAGATAAAGCGGCTTAGAGCCGCCACGCATCCAGTTAACTTCTGGATTTGTTTGAGGTCTGTTGGGGTAGCCAACTGTGACAAAACTTGGATTTTGGCCGGATTAGCTTCAATACCTCTACTGGAGACAATGAAACCCAGGAGCTTTCCGGCTGGTATGCCGAAACCGCATTTTTCCGGATTGAGCTTGATGTCGTATGTTCGGAGGTTGTTGAATGTGAGCCTCAAGTCGTCTATCAAAGAGTCGACGTGCTTGGTTTTGACGACCACATCGTCTATGTATGCCTCTACTGTTTTGCCGATTTGTTTCTCCAGACATGTCTGAATCATGCGCTGATATGTTGCGCCGACGTTTTTGAGCCCAAAAGGCATTGTGTTGAAACAGAAGGGACCGTATGGTGTGATGAATGCCGTTGCGGCTTGGTCGGACTCCGCCATCTTGATTTGGTGGTAACCGGAGTATGCGTCGAGGAAACACAATGACTTGTGTCCTGCGGTAGCATCGATAATTTGGTCGATGCGGGGGAGGGGGAAGGGATCCTTTGGGCAAGCTTTATTCAGGTCCTTGAAGTCGACACAAAGGCGCCAAGATTTATCCTTCTTTGGTACCATCACCAGGTTTGCTAGCCACTCCGGGTGTTTTATCTCTCTGATGAATCCGGCCTCCAATAACTTGGCTAGTTCCTCTCCCATGGCCTGTCTCTTAGGTTCGGAGAAACGCCGAAGAGCTTGCTTGACCGGCTTGAATCCCTTTATGATATTGAGGCTATGCTCGGCCAGCCTGCGTGGGATTCCTGGCATGTCTGAGGGGTGCCAGGCGAATATGTCCCAGTTCTCGCGCAGGAACTCTCGTAGTGCGGCGTCCACGGCGGGTTTTAACTGTGCCCCGATGGGGGCTGTTTTTGTAGGGTCCATTGGGTGGACTTGGAATTTGACTATTTCATCCGCTGGTTTAAAAGAGGTGGACTTGGATCTCTTATCGAGTATCACGTTGTCCCTATCCACTGTGGAGCGTAGCGTGGTTAGCTCCTCGGCTGAGAGGGCTTCGGATAATGCCTCGAGGGCTAGTGCGGCTGTCTTGTTTTCAGCGCGGAGTGCTGTGTCCGAATCACTAGCGAGAGTGATAATTCCATTGGGCCCGGGCATTTTGAGCTTCATGTACCCGTAATGGGGTATGGCTTGGAAGATTGTAAAAGCCTCCCGCCCTAAGAGGGCGTGGTAACCGCTACTGAACGGGGCCACTTGGAACGTAATCTCTTCGGACCTATAATTCTCCTGCGTGCCGAACACCACATCTAGTGTGATTTTGCCTGTACAGCGTGCTTCCCGACTGGGGATTATTCCTCTAAAGGTTGTGCTGCTTCGCTCGATGCGGTTCCAGTCTATTTCCATTTCTTGAAGGGTCTCCTCATAGATGAGGTTTAATCCGCTCCCGCCGTCCATGAGTACCTTGGTGAGTCGAAAGCCATCCACAATTGGACTGAGGACCAGTGCGGCTGGTGCTCGGGCTGTTCGGAATTTAGGTTCATCACTCGCAATGAAGGTAATAGCCGTGTCACTCCATGGATTTATTGCTGCTACGTGGCAGATTTCGGCCATGCTACGGAGTGTTCGCTTGCGCCTATTATTTGACGCAAATGTCTCAAAGACTGTTAACACCGTATTGTTATCCACGGGATGGTGCTCTGTGGCATTTGGGTTAAGAAGATCCTCACCACTTTTGGCCACCTGCCGGAGTATCCAACATGCTCTAAGGCTGTGCGTTGGTATTGTATCCGCTGTACTATGAAGTTTGCAGGGCCCATTAAGCCATCCCTCCAGTACGGTTCCATGCCCTATAGAGGGTTTTTGCTTTTTGGTAGTTGACCCGGGTGTCTTTTGATAGTGCACCCTTTTATTTCGGACCGGGTTCGTATTTAGGGCCGGATTATCCCAAAAGTTTGTTTCGGTTTTCCAGGCACTTTCCATCGCACAGTACTTTCGTACTATGGACGCCAAGTCAGTGAAGCGTGATATCTCACGGTGATTTATGGCGTTAAGGATTCCCTTGTCTATGCAATTATTGCAGAAAAATAAGATTGCGTCTTCCTCACGACAATCCTTAACCTTGTTCATCGCAAGGAGGAATCTGGCCCAATAGTGATGTACTGTTTCCTGGGGCTCTTGCCTGATGTGGGAAAGATCGCTTATGTTTGGGTGGGTGGGTGGAATTGAATCCGAACCCTTAACCGATCTGGGATCCAGGGGCCGAGGAATTTCCAATTTTGGAAATTCTGGTTTCGGGGTGTTGCCCGATAATCCTGGCCCGCTGCCTGACTCTAAGTTCAGGGATTGGATGCTGTCCTCCCGCGAACTGGTATCCGGCTCGGAGAGCTCAGGAATCCGGACATAGTTGGTCCTCAATATGGAGGAGAGGTCGCCGCATTGTTCCTCCACCACTGCAATGTGATGGGTGACCGGCGGAGAGTTAATCTCCCTTCGATCGGGTTTAAGCCCAATCCGATCATAGTCCGTAGTGACTCACAGGGTGGCGATGCGATCCAAGAGCTCGTTTAGGGAGGTGAGCTCCACCGGATCCATCTGTTCGGCGAGTGCCGATTTAACGTGGAGGCTGTTTTCAATGACCCAAGAAGTCATCGTCGGCGCAGCGGCCGAACAGGCAGTCATGATGAAACCGCCTAGCCGGAGAGTTTGGCCGATAGCCAAAGCTCCCCCAATGGTACCTCTTGAGCTTGCGTTGGATTTCCCCGAAGAGGAAGGGATGATGGAGCAGAGTAGCGTAAGTATTTCCCTCAATTTTTGAGAACCAAGGTATCAATCCAGTAGGAGGCCACGCTCAAGTCCCTCGTACCTGCACAAAATGATAGCTACTCACAACCAACGCGATTAGGGATTGTCAATCCCTTCACGGTCACTTACGATAGTGAGATCTGATAGATATAATATTTTTGGTATTTTTGGTATAAAGATGCAAAGTGAAAAGTAAAAGTTAAAGTAAACAGCAAAACAAGATTAAAGTGATGGAGATTGATATGATGAGAATAGACCCGGGGGCCATAGGTTTCACTAGGGGTGGACTAACAAGCAGCTCGGCTCGTTAAGCTCGTACTCATTAAGCTCGTGCTCGTTAAGGCTCGGCTCGTTAAGCTCGTTAAGATTAACGAGCAGAAAACTCTACTCGGCTCGACTCGTTTGAAGCTCGTTAAGCTCGTGAGCGCTCGCGAGCGCTCGTTAACAGATTATAATATGTTATGATATACATGATGAATGTGTAGGTATGGTTTTCAAGATGAAATATGGTGACTACAAAAAGAAATGAAGTAGTTTGTTGCCTCATATGTTGATTAGATTAAATAGATGGGCTGAGATGCTACAAAAAGTTTGTCACATAAGATAAAAATATGTGTTGTGTTGTTGCTAACGAGCTTAACGAGCTACTCATGAAACTCATTAGCTCACTCGTTAAGCTCATTAAGCTTAATGATCTATAATCAATGATTGGCTCTATTCATTAAGAAGCGAGCTATGAGCTTAACGAGCCGAACTATCGAGCGCTCATTAAGCTCACAAGCTATGAGCTTTTGGTCCAGCCCTAGGTTTCACTAGTGGCTTCTCTCAAGAGCATAAGCATTCTATGGTGGGTGAACAAATTACTGTTGAGCAATTGACAGAATTGATCATAGTTATGAGAATATCTAGGCATGATCATGTATATAGGCATCACGTCCGTGACAAGTAGACCGAAATGATTCTGCATCTACTATTATTACTCCACTCATCGACCGCTATCCAGCATGCATCAAAAGTATTAAGTTAAAAACAGAGTAACGCCTTAAGCAAGATGACATGATGTAGAGAGATAAATTGATGCAATATGAAATAAACGCCATCTTGTTATCCTCGATGGCAACGATGCAATACGTGCCTTGCTACCCCTTCTGTCACTGGGAAAGGACACCGCAAGATCGAACCCAAAGCTAAGCACTTCTCCCATGGCAAGAACTACCAATCTAGTTGGCCAAACCAAACGGATAATTCCAAGAGACTTGCAAAGATAACCAATCATACATAAAAGAATTCAGAGAAGATTCAAATATTATTCATAGATAGACTTGATCATAAACCCACAATTCATCGGTCTCAACAAACACACCGCAAAAAGAAGATTACATCAAATAGATCTCCACAAGAGAGGGGGCGAACTTTGTATTGAGATTCAAAAAGAGAGAAGAAGCCATCTAGCTACTAACTATGGACCCAAAGGTCTGAGGTAAACTACTCACACTTCATCGGAGAGGCTATGATGATGTAGAAGCCCTCCGTGATGACGGCCCTCTCCGACGGAGCTCCATAACAGGCCCCAAGACGGGATCTCGTGAATACAGAAAGTTGCGGCGGTGGAATTAGGTTTTTGGCTCCTCTTCTGATCGTTTGGGGGGGTACGTAGGTATATATAGGAGGAAGGTGTACGTTAGTGGAGCTCCGAGGGGCCCACGAGGCAGGGGCGCGCACCCTAGGGGGGGGCGCCCCCACCCTCGTGACCGCCTCTCTGATGCCTTGGTGTAGGGTCCAAGTCTCCTGGATCATGTTCGGTGCGAAAATCACGTTCCCGAAGGTTTCATTCCGTTTGGACTCCGTTTGATATTCCGTTTCTTTGAAACACTGAAATAGGCAAAAAAAATAGCAATTCTGGGCTGGGCCTTCGGTTAATAGGTTAGTCCCAAAAATAATATAAAAGTGGAAAATAAAGCCCAATATAGTCCAAAACAGTAGATAATATAGCATGGAGCAATCAAAAATTATAGATATGTTGGAGACGTATCAGGCATCCCCAAGCTTAATTCCTGCTTGTCCTCGAGTAGGTAAATGATAAAAAGAGAATTTTTGATGCGCAGTGCTACTTGGCATAATTTCAATGCAAATCTTCTTAAATTGTGGTATGAATATTCAGATTAGGAAGATTCAAGACAAAAGTTCATATTGACATAGAGAATAATAATACTTCAAGCAAACCAACAAAGCAATTATGTTTTCTCAAAGTAACATGGCCAAAGAAAGTTTATCCCTACAAAATCATATAGTTTAGTTATGCTCCATTTTCGTCACACAAGAATGCTCTCATCATGCACAATCCCGATAACAACCCAAGCAATTGTTTCATACCTTAATAATTTCAAACTCATAAACTTTCACACAATACATGAGCGTGAGCCATGGATATAGCACTATGGGTGGAATAGAATGATGGGGGTTATGTGGAGAAGACAAAAAGTAGAAAGTCTCACATCAACGAGGCTAATCAATGGGCTATGGAGATGCCCATCTATTGATGTTAATGCAAGGAGTAGGGATTGCATTGCAACGGATGCACTAGAGCTATAAATGTATGAAAGCTCAATAAAAGAAACTAAGTGGGTGTGCATCCAACTTGCTTGCTCACGAAGACCTAGGGCACTTGAGGAGGCCCATTTGTAGAATATACAAGCCAAGTTCTATAATGAAAAATTCCCACTAGTATATGAAAGTGATAACTCAAGAGACTCTCTATATGAAGAACATGGTGCTACTTTGAAGCACAAGTGTGGAAAAAAGGAATAGTAGCATTGCCCCTTTTTTTGGCCTTCTTTTTTTTTCTTTGGCCTTTCTCTTTTTTTGGGACAATGCTCTATTGAATGATGATCATCACACTTCTATTTATTTACAAATCAATGATTACAACTCGATACTAGAACAAAGTATGACTCTATATGGATGCCTCAGGCGGTGTACCGGGATATACAATGAATCAAGAGTGACAAGTATGAAAAAATTATGAACGGTGGCTTTGCCACAAATACTATGTCAACTACATGATCATGCTAAGCAATATGACAATGATGAATGTGTCATGATAAACTGGATGGTGGAAAGTTGCATGGCAATATATCTCGGAATGGCTATGGAAATGCCATAATAGGTAGGTATGGTGGCTGTTTTGAGGAATATATAAGGAGGTTTATGTGTGAAAGAGCGTATCATATCACGGGGTTTGGATGCACCGGCGAAGTTTGCACCAACTCTCGATGTGAGAAAGGGCAATGCACGGTACCGTAGAGGCTAGCAATGATGGAAGGGTGAGAGTGCGTATAATCCATGGACTCAACATTAGTCATAAAGAACTCATATACTTATTGCAAAAATCCACAAGCCATCAAAAACCAAAGTATTACGCGCATGCTCCTAGGAGGATAGATTGGTAGGAAAAGACCATCGCTCGTCCCCGACCGCCACTCATAAGGAGGACAATCAAATAACACCTCGTGTTTCAAATTTGTTGCATAACGTTTACCATACGTGCATGCTACGGGACTTACAAACTTCAACACAAGCACTTCTCAAATTCACAACTACTCTACTAGCATGAATTTTATATTATTACCTCCATATCTCAAAACAATTATCAAGCATCCAACTTTTCTTAGTATTCAACACACTCAAAAGAAAGTTTCACAAATCTTGAATACCAAGCATGTTATTATTAAGCAAATTACCATGCTATTAAGACTCTCAAAATAATTTAAGTGAAGCATGAGAGATCAATAGTTTCTTTAAAACACATCCACCACCATGCTCTAAAAGATCTAAGTGAAGCACATAGAGCAAAATTATAACGCTCAAAAGATATAAGTGAAGCACATAGAGCAAAACTACTTAGCTATAAGTGAAGCACATAGAGTATTCTATCAAATTCTAATTCATGTATGGCTATCTCAAAAGGTGTGTACAACAAGGATGATTGTGTCACACTAACAACCAAAGACACAAATAATACAAGACTCTCCAAACAAAACACATATCATGTTGGTGAATAAAAATATAGCTCCAAGTAAATTACCGATGGAAGTGGACGAAAGAGGGGATTCCTTCCGGGGCATCCCCAAGCTTTGACTTTTTGGTGTCCTTGGATTATCTTGGGGGTTCCATGGGCATCCCCAAACTTAGGCTCTTGCCACTCCTTGTTCCATAATCCATCACAAGAATTCACCCAAAACTTGAAAACTTCACAACACAAAACCTAAAGTAGAAAACTCGTGAGCTCCGTTAGCGAAAGAAAACAAAAGACCACTTCAAGGTACTGTAATGAACTCATTCTTTATTTATATTGGTGTTAAACCTACTGTATTACAACTTCCCTATGGATTATAAACTATTTTACTAACCATAGATTCATCAAAATAAGCAAACAACACACGAAAAACAGAATCTGTCAAAAACAGAACAGTCTTCAGTAATCTGTGGCTAGCGCAAGATCTGGAACCCCAAAAATTCTAAAATAAATTTCTGGACGTGTGGAATTTATCTATTAATCATATGCAAAAATAATTAACTAAATATCACTCTTCAAATAAAAATGACAGCAGTTCTCGTGAGTGCTAAAGTTTCTGTTTTTTACAGCAAGTTCAACAAGACTTTCCCCAAGTCTTCCCAACAGTTCTACTTGGCACAAACACTAATTAAACACAAGAAACACAACCAAAACAGAGGCTAGATAATTTATTTATTGAATAACAGCAAGGATAAATATTGGGTTGTCTCCCAACAAGCGCTTTTCTTTAAATCCTTAAAGCTAGGCATTGATAATTTTAATGATGCTCACATGAAAGACAAGAATTGAAGCACAAACAGAGCATCATAAAACACGTGACAAACACATCTAATTCTAACATACTTCCTATGAATAGGCATCTTATAGGCAAACAAATTATCAAGGCAAGAGAAACTAGCATATGCAAGGAAGCGGAAAGAAACAATAGCAATCTCAACATAACGAGAGGTAATTTAGTAACATGAAAATTTCTACCACCATATTTTCCTCTCTCATAATAATTATATGTAGGATCATAAGCAAATTCAACAAAATAGCTATCACATAAAATATTTTCAACACAATCCACATGCATGCAAAGTTGACACTCTTCCAAAATAGTGGGATTAACATTAACTAAAGTCATGACCTTTCCAAACCCACTTTTATCAAAAACTTCATAAGATTGAACATTCCCCAAATATGTGGGATCTAAAGTTGACATTCTTCCAAACCCACTTTCAATATTATTGCAAACATTATAATCAATCTCATATTCATCATGGGGTTTAAATAAATTTTCAAGATCAAAAGAAGAATCACCCCAATCATGATCATTGCAATAAGTAGAGGACATAGCAAAACTAGCATCACCAAGCTTAGGGTTTTGCATATTATTAGCACAATTGACATTAATAGAATTTATAATAGAATCATTGCATTCAGGCTTTCTATTCAAAGATCTATCGTGAATCGCTTCATGAGGTAATTCATCACACTTTTCAGATTCACGAATTTCAAGCAAAACTTTAGAAAGATAATCTAGTGCACAAAACTCACTAGCAATTGGTTTATCACTAGGAAACGTGCCCGTGCATTGCAACGGGAGAAAAAAAACACCTTTTCCTACCCCAATGTCCTAAATCTCCAAACACACTTGACAATGTCAGCAAACTACTTGAAAACCTTCACGTTACCAGATGATAAAAAACATGGTAAGTAGTGATGCGCAAAAACATAAACAGGAGACAATTCAGTAAATCTAGCTGGTTCTGAGTATCTCTTGATGCATTTGCCAGCGTTCCTTGATTATATCCAGCAAATATGGCATTAGATAGAAAACAATAAAGCCCACAAAAAAATATAAGAACATTACATCACACACGTACACATGTAACTTCTTTTCTACTATCCTAATAACTTCTTTTCTCCTCTCCTATTAATGGAAAGATACACAGATCTTTGCTTACTCACGAAAAATATATAAGAGCATTACTTTTGTCTCATTGATATATGTGAAATTGTTGGGAGGAAAAGGGTAAATTATTTTAGTGTTTTTTCATAAAATAATTAGCATCGGCAAAACTTACAAAGGTGTAATTGCATCTTCTGTCCCACTTTTTCCCTTCAACCATATAACACACTATATAACACCAAAACTTTAGAGTTCTAATAGAAAACCAACATAGAATAGAGTGAAGTTCTAAGAACCATATAAATTAAAATCACGATAAGGCATGTTGTCTATTCATTTTAACTTCTCTCCAAGACAATATACAATGGTAATCTAAATAGTAATTTGATAGGATACTAATTTCATACCAAAGGAACGGTTAACTTCAGTTTTCACACACCAAAAATCAAATCAAAAAGTTGTAGCACCATCCTCTATTAGAGAGGTGTGCAAAATGTCCAACAAATGAAAAGAGATTCACACCAAAAAATCTAAAACTTGGGAACATCAAATATGATCAAACATTTGACGTTCTTGCGAAGTTTCAGCCTCAAATAACATTCGAGCGGCCCTCACCTAAGAAAATCATTGTCCAAAGTTCATGTGCACTTTTGAGCAATAATTTTAGTTTTTTTGGTGAGGGCTCCTCGAGCGTTATTTGTGCCTGAAAATTTGTAAGAACATCAAAAATTTGATCGTCTTTGGTTCCCCAAAGTTCCTTTTTTTATTTTTTTATTTTTTGAGTTTACTGATCATGAGGGTGTAGGGGCACCCGGAAACTATCACACTTTTCTCTTTAAAGATTCGGAATTATCGGAGCATGAGGGTTCGTTAAATGTGTTTTAGCCCCTCTCACCTGGACGGGGCTTGCATGCTCCGATATGTGCTCGCTCATTACTCCTTTGACATCCAACGGCTACGTCATATTATCTTCCCTCGGTTCCCCTTTTTTGAAGGAATGAAGCGAGTAGTTTTGGTATTCTCCCATCCTTACACCTTGAAGTGTTGACTGTCACAAACCATACACATTGGTAGCAATTGGTCGTGAAGGGAGGAGGCAGCTCCGCAGCAGTGACTTGTTCTTGACCATCATCTCCGCTGTGACGGTGTTGATAGCTCAGCATCATCGACTTGTTCTTCACCACCGTCTTCGTTGTGATGGCATTGATGGAGCATGTGCAGCTTCTGTACATTGTTGGTGCAGGCCCTCTCTAGCCAAGAATTCTCCAGCTTTCTGATTTTTCATGTGTATGTAGTAGCCCGCACTATATCAATCGCTATTGGAGCTAGCTTTCTATTGGAACAAATACAAAGTCGATAGGCCCGCGTATGGTTACAGCTGCTCCGCTAGCTGCATGCGTCTCGATGAAGTAAACTGAGCTCAATCTCTGAGTTAATTGTACTTTATTGTCCTCGCCATTCTCATAGGCGTCACCGGCGGCGAAGCTGACGCGGCTGCGGGGCAAGGTCCTGAACGTGTGGAGCTCGATGTGTTCAAGCGAGTGTTGTTGCTCTCGAGCTGTGTATACATACTGACGACCGGACGACCAAGAACCTGGCAATGGTCAGGCAAGACACACCTAGGTGCAGCAGCTGCTCGTTGCTCATCCGGAACATGCCCTGCTTCTGCTTTGTAAAGTGAAGCAACCATCAATTCATTTGTGTAAATTGAGCCCACTTTAATGCATGCATCCGCGAGGCTTAATTTTTCTCCTCCCATGTAAGCCATCGTTCAGCCAGCCAAGCCATTAGCTGTTAATCTCTTTTTGTTTCTCAAATATGCCCAGAGAATCTTTTACACCCATGCCTCAGCCTCTTCTTTTCTTGGTGCTTTGGCTTGTTAATTCTGCAACTCTCGAGCTTATATATGTCGGTTGGATTTGATGTAAAAAGGCAAGGTGGGTTTATTGATTAGCAACCGATTATTCAAGTGGTAAAGGGCGCAACAACAACAACAAAAATTAACCGGCCTATGATAAAAATCCTGGTCCAAACTTGCTACGTACTTGACTTCTACTTCAAAAGGAACCAGGCGTCCATCTTTGTCACATAAATAGGCCTAGCCGAGTTGGTCTGCCCCATGAGCATCTACCCAGGATGCCCGGGATCGAATCCCAGCATGGCCTCATTTTTGTTTCTTTTATTAATTCAAACGCACGCACACATGTTTTTTTGAGACAACAAACGCACGAACACGTGGTCAAACACACGTGACCACGTGCACCCTTTGCAATTTTCCTTTGTGCAAAAATTAATACCACCTCGGTAGAAGAAAATCTTTTGAAAAATAAAAATAGTAATATTGGTGAACGGATGAAAAATTTGACAAAACGCACCTTGATTTATTAGTAGGTATAGATAATTGGATCTCTTAAAAAGATTAGCAAGCGGATGAGGATCCATAGATTTTAGGTTCTCTGTTTAGTAATAAATAAACAACTATTCCAACCATACGAGCAAACAAGAAATGGGCAAAAAGGCAAATAGAGAACGAGAGGGAGGATAGAGAGAGAGGGCGAATAAAACGGCAAGGGTGAAGTGGGGGAGAGAAAAACGAAAGGCAAATGGCAAATAATGTAATGCGAGAGATAGGGATTGTGATGGGTACTTGGTATGTTGACTTTTTGCGTAGACTCCCCAGCAACGGCGCCAGAAATCCTTCTTGCTACCTCTTGAGCTTGCGTTGGATATCCCAGAAGAGGAAGGGATGATGCAGCAGAGTAGCGTAAGTATTTCCCTCAGTTTTTGAGAACCAAGGTATCTATCCAGTAGGAGGCCACACTCAAGTCCGTCGTACCTGCACAAAATGATAGCTACCCGCAACCAACGCGATTAGGGGTTGTCAATCCCTTCACCGTCACTTACGAGAGTGAGATCTGATAGATATAATATTTTTGGTATTTTTGGTATAAAGATGCAAAGTGAAAACTAAAAGGTAAAGTAAAAAGCAAAACAAGATTAAAGTGATGGAGATTGATATGATGAGAATAGACCCGGGGGCCATAGGTTTTACTAGTGGCTTCTCTCAAGAGCATAAGTATTCTATGGTGGGTGAACAAATTACTGTTGAGCAATTGACAGAATTGAGCATAGTTATGAGAATATCTAGGCATGATCATGTATATAGGCATCACGTCCGTGACAAGTAGACCGAAATGATTCTGCATCTACTATTATTACTCCACTCATCGACCGCTATCCAGCATGCATCGAAAGTATTAAGTTAAAAACAGAGTAACGCCTTAAGCAAGATGACATGATGTAGAGAGATAAATTCATGCAATATGAAATAAACCCCATCTTGTTATCCTCGATGGCAACGATGCAATACGTGCCTTGCTGCCCCTTCTGTCACTGGAAAGGACACCGCAAGATCGAACCCAAAGCTAAGCACTTCTCCCATGGCAAGAACTACCAATCTAGTTGGCCAAACCAAACGGATAATTCGAAGAGACTTGCAAAGATAACCAATCATACATAAAAGTATTCAGAGAAGATTCAAATATTATTCATAGATAGACTTGATCATAAACCCACAATTCATCGGTCTCAACAAACACACCGCAAAAAGAAGATTACATCGAATAGATCTCCACAAGAGAGGGGGCGAACTTTGTATTGAGATTCAAAAAGAGAGAAGAAGCCATCTAGCTACTAACTATGGACCCAAAGGTCTGAGGTAAACTACTCACACTTCATCGGAGAGGCTATGATGATGTAGAAGCCCTCTGTGATGACGGCCCTCTCAGGCGGAGCTCCGAAACAGGCCCCAAGATGGGATCTCGTGAATACAGAAAGTTGCGGCGGTGGAATTAGGTTTTTGGCTCTTCTTCTGATCGTTTGGGGGGTACGTAGGTATATATATGAGGAAGGTGTACGTCAGTGGAGCTCTGAGGGGCCCACGAGGCAGGGGGGCGCCCTAGGGGGGGGCCCACCCTCGTGACCGCCTCTCTGATGCCTTGGCGTAGGGTCCAAGTCTCCTGGATCATGTTCGGTGCGAAAATCACATTCCCGAAGGTTTCATTCCGTTTGGACTCCGATTGATATTCCGTTTCTTCGAAACACTGAAATAGGCAAAAAAACAGCAATTTTGGGCTGGGCCTCTGGTTAATAGGTTAGTCCCAAAAATAATATAAAAGTGTAAAATAAAGCCCAATATAGTCCAAAACAGTAGATAATATAGCATGGAGCAATCAAAAATTATAGATACGTTGGAGACGTATCAATAGTAGTACCGTCTTTAAAGACGAGACGAGACATCCTTCCTTCTGGCGACGTCACAGAGGAACTCTCAATGAAAGCACCAATGTCGGTGTCAAAACCGGCGGATCTCGGGTAGGGGGTCCCGAACTGTGCATCTAAGGTGGATGGTAACAGCAGGCAGGGAACATGATGTTTTACCCAGGTTCGAGCCCTCTTGATGGAGGTAAAACCCTACGTCCTGCTTGATTTATTCTTGATGATATGAGTATTACAAGAGTTGATCTAACACGAGATCGGAGAGGCTAAACCCTAGAAGCTAGCCTATGGTATGATTGTATGTTGTCCTACGGACTAAAACCCTCCGGTTTATATAGACACCGAAAAGGGCTAGGGTTACACAAGGTCGGTTACAAAGGAGGAGATATACATATCCGTATTGCCTAGATTGCCTTCCACGCCAAGCAGAGTCCCATCCGGACACGAGACGAAGTCTTCAATCTTGTATCTTCATTCTCCAACAGTCCGACCAAAGGATATAATCCGGCTGTCCAGATACCCCCTAATCCAGGACTCCCTCAGTGAACTACTCCCTCCTCGTCATGGAGAGCGCCGAGATGATGAAGATGGCCACCGGAGAGGGATTCCCCCCTCCGACAGGGTGCCGGTATGGGTCTAGATTGGTTTTCGGTGGCTACGAAGGCTTCTAGCGGCGGAACTCCCGATCTATTCTGTTCCTCGATGTTTTTAGGGTATATTGATATATATAGGAGAATGAAGTCGGTCAGGGGAGCCACGAGGGGCCCACAAGGGTGGGGGCGCGCCTCCCTGCCTCGTGGCCAACTCAAAGCTTCCCTGACGTCTACTCCAAGTCTCCTGGATTGCTTCCGTTCCAAAAATAACTCTCCCGAAGGTTTCATTCCGTTTGGGCTTCGTTTGATTTTCCTTTTCTTCGGAACACTGAAATAGGCAAGAAAACAACAATTTGGGTTGGGCCTGCGGTTAATAGCTTAGTCCCAAAAGTAATATAAAAGTGTATAAAAAAGCCCATCAACATCCAAAACAGATAATATAATAGCATGGAACAATAAAAAATTGTAGATACATTGGAGACGTATCAGCATCCCCAAGCTTAATTCCTGCTCGTCCCCGGGTAGGTAAATGATAAAAACAAAAATTTTGATGTGGAATGCTTCCTAACATATTTCTCAATGTAATTTTCTTTATTGTGGCATGAATATTCAGATCCGAAAGATTCAATATAAAAGTTTAATATTGACGTAAAAATAATAATACGTCAAGCTTACTAACTAAGCAATCATGTCTTCTCAAAATAACATGGCCAAAGAAAGTTCATCCCTACAAAATCATATAGTGTGGTCATGCTCCATTTTTGTCACACAAGAATGCTCTCATCATGTACAACCCCGATGACAAGCCAAGCAATTGTTTCATACTTTAGTAATCTCAAACTTTTTTCAACTTGCACGCAACACATGAGCGTGAGCCATGGATATAGCACTATGGGTGGAATAGAATATAATGAAGGGGGTTATGTGGAGAGGACAAAAAGGAGAAAGTCTCACATTGACGCGGCTAATCAATGGGCTAGGGAGATGCCCATCAATTGATGTCAATGCAAGGAGTAGGGATTGCCATGCAACGGATGCACTAGAGATATAAATGTATGAAAGCTCAACAAAAGAAACTAAGTGGGTGTGCATCCAACTTGCTTGCTCACGAAGACCTAGGGCACTTGAGGAGGCCCATTGTTGGAATATACAAGCCAAGTTCTATAATGAAAAATTCCCACTAGTATATGAAAATGACAAAACAAGAGACTCTCTATCATAAAGATCATGGTGCTACTTTGAAGCACAAGTGTGGAAAAAAGGATAGTAGCATTGCCCCTTTTTTTAGACAATGCTCTATTAATGATGATCATCACACTTTTATTTATTTATTTATTTACAACTCAATAATTACAACTCGATACTAGAACAAGATATGACTCTATATGAATGCCTCCGGCAGTGTACCGAGATGTGCAATGACTCATGAGTGACATGTATGAAAGAATTATGAACGGTGGCTTTGCCACAAATACGATGTCAACTACATGATCATGCAAGGCAATATGACAATGATGATGCGTGTCATAATAAACAGAATGGTGGAAAGTTGCATGGCAATATATCTTGGAATGGCTATGAAAATGCCATAATAGGTAGGTATGGTGGCTGTTTTGAGGAAGATATAAGGAGGTTTATGTGTGATAGAGCGTATCGTATCACGGGGTTTGGATGCACTGGCGAAGTTTGCACCAACTCTCAAGGTGAGAAAGGGCAATGCACGTTACCGAAGAGGCTAGCAATGGTGGAAGGGTGAGAGTGCGTATAATCCATGGACTCAACATTAGTCATAAAGAACTCACATACTTATTGCAAAAATCTACAAGTCATCAAAAACCAAGTACTACGTGAGGGAGTCCTGGACTAAGGGGTCCTCGGGCGTCCGATCTATTATCTATGGGCCGGACTGATGGGCTGTGAAGATATGAAGACCGAAGACTGTACCCGTGTTCGGATGGGACTCTCCTTGGTGTGGTAGGCAAGCTTGGCAAACAACTATGAAGATTCCATCTTATGTAACCGACTCTATGTAACCCTAGATTCCCCCGGTGTCTATATAAACCGGAGGGTGTAGTCCGAAAAGGATATACTCAATACCATAGTCATACAGGCTAGACTTCTAGGGTTTAGCCATTATGATCTCGTGGTAGATCAACTCTTGTAATACTCATATCCATCAAGATCAATCAAGCAGGAAGTAGGGTATTACCTCCATAGAGAGGGCCCGAACCTGGGTAAACATCGTGTTCCGTGTCTCCTGTTACCATCAACCTTAGACGCACAGCTCAGGACCCCCTACCCGAGATCCATCGGTTTTGACATCGACATTGGTGCTTTCATTAAGAGTTCCTCTGTGCTGTCGCTGAAAGGTTTGATGGCCCCTTCAATCGTCAATTATGATGTTGTCTGTGGAGAAACTTTCCTCCCCGGGCAGATCTTCGTGTTCGGCGGCTTCACAATGCGGGCCAACTCGTTTGGCCATCTAGAGCAGATTGAAAGCTACGCCCCTGGCCATCAGGTCAGATTCGGGAGCTTGAACTACGTCGCGGACATCCGTGGAGACTTGATCTTCACCGAATTCAATACCGCGGTGGCCGCTCCCAGTCACCCCGATGATCATGACCTAAATCTGTCATCGGGCCGCATCCAGGAGATCGCTCCTGTAACCACTCTGGCCCTAGATCCGGAGCAGGCCGCGCCATCCAAAGACGGAGGATTAACCCCACCTCGAAGGCCGTAGATTCCACGGCGTTGGAGCCACACATGGACCTGGTCTCACACGATGCCTATGCCACCGGAACACCGGACTCGCCTCCGGCCGTAGGTTCCGAACCGGGCGAGCCCGCGGATGCCGAGCTTGATCGTTTATCGATCTTCAAACTCAGCGCCGCAAACATCTTCCAACACTTGCCTTTGGGTGATGTGCTAAACTCATTAAAAAACCTGTCCTTGGCGGATGACTCTCAGCCGAACTATATCCGGCTTGAACTAGGGGCTGACGATGGAGAATTTTACTTCCTACCCGCCACCCACTTTATAGCCACGATCGAGGATTTGACCAACGAACTTGATTACGACTCCGAGGACATCGATGGTATGGATGACGATGCCGGAGAAGAGGAGGCCCAGAACCCGCCGTTCATCGGACGCTGGACGGCCACTTCCTCGTATGACGTATACATTGTGGATGCACCAAAGGAGCACATCGGCGACGATAAGGAAGACCTAGTTGAGGATAAACCTTCCGAAATACAGTCCAAGCGCCGGCGTCAGCAGCGCCGCTCTAAGTCATGCCGCAGTAAAGACAGCAACATCGGCACATGAGAAGATGACACTCCGGAAGGTGCCGAAGACAATGAAGACCCCATCGATAAAGCAAACGAACAGGATGAACGAGAAGATGAGCAGGTTAGCCCTGTTAAATAGGCCACGCACGAAGATTCGGAGGACGATAACTACCTTCCGCTCTTCGAAGATGAGGCGAGCCTCGGCACTGAAGATTTCATCGTGCTTGAGGAACCTCTTGAGAAGGAGCGCTTCAAGCGCCAGCTAATAGCCACGACAAGGAGCCTGAAAAAGAAGCAGCAACAGCTTCAAGCTGACCAAGATCTGCTCAATGATAAATGGACTGAGGTCCTAGCAGCCGAGAATACGGCCTCAAGCGCCCAACCAAAAGCTACCCAAAGTGCAAATTGCTACCTCAGTTCGACGAGGAGGCGCCGGAGTACCTACCACCATCGCACAATACGACCGACCGACCACCACGTGGTTGGGACAAAACGACAACTCATGTCGAACACCAGCCCGCCCCGCCTCATCACTCAGGTAGAGGTAAATTAGCCCACGACCATACATATGACCTTCGACAGAACCTGAACAATAAAGCAGGACATACCAGATCAATCTATGGATCGCCAGGACGCGCCTCGACACGCGACAACGGCCACCTATTCGGACATGACAAACCCAGTCATGCGCGGGCTGAACACCGCAGACGGACTCTATCAGAGCCGCCTCATGATACGGCCCGATATAGAGGCCTCGCACATCCTCATTGCTTCACTGATGAGGTCCTGGATCACGAATTCCTAGAAGGATTCAAGCCCGTGAACATAGAATCATACGATGGAACCATGGAGCCCGTGGTGTGGATCGAGGACTTCATTCTCCACATCCATATGGCCCGCGGAGATGACCTCCATGCCATAAAATACCTCCTTCTAAAACTCAAAGGGCCAGCTCGACATTGGCTAAACAGTCTGCCTGAAAATTCCATTGGCAGCTGGGAGGACTTGGAAGAGGCTTTCCTTTATAACTTCCAAGGTACATACGTTTGACCTCCAGATGCTGATGACTTAAGCCATATAGTTCAACAGCCCAGAGAGTCCGCCAGGAAATTCTGGACAAGATTCTTAACTAAAAAGAACCAAATTCTCGACTGTCCGGACACCGAAGCTCTAGCAGCTTTCAAGCATAGCATCCGTGACGAATGGCTCGCTCGCCACCTCAGCCAAGAAAAGCCAAAATCCATGGCGGCCCTCACGACACTCATGACCCGCTTTTGTGCGGGCGAGGACAGTTGGTTGGCCCATAGCAAAAACAATGCGAGCGACGCCGGCACCCCTGAAGTTAAAAGCAACAAAGGCAAGTCTCGACGCAATAGATACAAGCGCTGAAACAATAGTGACAACACCGAGGATACGGTGGTCAACGCCAGATTCAGTGGCTCTAAGTCCGGTCAGCGGAAGAAGCCGTTCCAAAAGAACAATTCGGGCCCATCCAGCTTGGAGCGCATATTTGATCATCCATGCAAGATTCATGGCACCCCCGACAAGCCTCCTAATCATACAAATAGAGAGTGCTGGGTTTTCAAATAGGCCGGCAAATTAAACACCGAAAACAGGGAAAAGGGATCACAAAGCAAGGACAATGACGAAGATCCACGGCAACCGAACACAGGGGGACAGAAGAAGTTTCCCCCTCAGGTCAAAATGGTGAACATGATATATGCTACCCACATCCCCAAGAGGGAGCGCAAGCGTGCGCTCAGGGACGTCTAGCGATAGAGCCAGTCGCCCCAAAATTCAATCCATGGTCGTCATGCCCGATCACTTTTGATCTTCAGGATCACCCGACCAGTATCCGTCACAGAGGCTCAGCCGCACTGGTCTTAGACCCAATAATTGATGGGTTCCACCTGACTCGTGTCCTTATGGACGACGGTAGCAGCCTCAATCTGCTATATCAGGATACAGTGTGAAAAATGGGCATTAACCCATCAAGGATCAAGCCTACAAAGACCACCTTTAAAGGAGTCATTCCAGGTGTAGAGGCCCATTGTACGGTGTCACGACCGGTTTTCCAATAAAAATATTTATTGAGAAACCAATCTTTTGAGTCCAGTATGAGAAAAATCCTCCTCACTGGTAGACAAATTCTTGAGACAATAAGCCAGTAGCATAAAATTTATTACAGGGTCGAACTACGGTTGCTCAACCAAATTATTACAAGCACACCAATAATTACACATAATGGCGGACATGGCACAGTGGTGTGGAGGCATACTACTGACTCGAGGATAGGGCGGTGGTGGAGAAACACAACGGGGAGAGAAATACAAGACTCTAAGTCTGTCATCTCATCGAGCGTCGAGGTGAGGCTCGATGAATTTATTTGGTAGCGGAAGCGGATATAAAACAGTGACCAAAACTAGGGTCGCACGAGACTGACTGGGACTCCTCTAGGTGTCGGACTCGCTATCAAACTCTTCATCCATGAGATCGCCTTCGTCAGCATCTGGCCAAATCAACAAGCCAGTGAGTACTTTGAAAGTACTCGCAAGACAGTTCGGACGTAAGATATAACAAATGCATGCATGGATGCATCATGAATAATTCACCAATGTACATTCAAAAATTAGCATAACAAGGTAAGTAAAAGGGAAACGGCGGTAGTCCGCCTGAAATCCCAACAGAACATATATAACTGCTGATCGGGTGTCTGAAGCGACGCCTCGAAAGGTGAACAAATAAATATAAGGAAATGATGCCACAGTCGGGCGTCTTAGCGACACCACATAAAGGGCTTTAAAAAAAATACCACAGACGGATGTCGGGGCGACATCACAGAAAGGGCTTTAAAAAGAAATGCCACAGTCGGACGTCGGGGCAACGTCACAGAAAGGGCTTTAAAAGAAATGCCACGGTCGGACGTCGGGGCGACATCACAGAAAGGGCTTTAAAAGAAATGCCACAGTCGGACGTCGGAGCGACGTCACAGAAAAGGGCTTTAAAAGAAATGCCACAGTCGGACGTCTGAGCGACATCGCAGAAAGGGCTTGAAAAGAAAGTAGAATACAACAATGCCACAGTCGGACGTCTGAGCGACATCGTAGAAAGGGCTTTTATTCACAAGTAAATAATACTCATAATAAACATTTAATTCTTGAGAAATAAATGGGTTAGTCCATCCACATGAATAATCATTTAACCGGAATTAGCACTCATGCGAATCACCGGAGTCTCTGCCATCAAAACTGACATTTGATTAGGATAAGATAATACGAATTTGGACATGGAATAGATGATTTGGAGGAATATATGACTCTGCAGAGTTTGTACAAAATTTTTCCCACAGCCAACGGATTTCCGTAGTCACGAAGGACTAGTTCCGTTTACGGTATTTCGGAAGAAAACACAGCTAACCAGTACACACCCATCCTACCTCTCGATGCTAGGAATCACCCTAGACATCGTCCAAGAAAAACTTTTGAGACGGGGAGATCACAATCTCGAATAGCATGGGATCAAATTTATATACGCGCGCTCTAAGGGGTGCCCCCCTCTCGGTCCCAACCGGAAACACCCATGCCCCCTGACCGGATGACTGGCTTTAATCCAGGGCCATGGAACCATCATCACGGCTTCTCCTTTTGGTGTGTACCAGAAAAGCGGTTTGCAACTTACTAAACCATATTCCTTGCAGAAAACATGTGGTAGTACAGGGAAAGAAATGAGAGGAACTGGACCGATACAGTTTGACACTGAAGTCACATAGTGTGGCATAAGACTGGCATGCTACAACACTGCCATCTCACCCATCCTCATGCCAACACATGGCCATTCATACTCACATCCATCCACTTATGGATCATCAAACTCACTTACCTCATTATCGCATAAAATAACGTTCATCGATATGCTTCTCAACATGCCATGAAACTAACTAAATGCAAAACATGCCAAGACACTCATCATATCAAAAGTTCAAACATGCTTGCCTGGTTCAGAGTAGTCGGAGCCTAGCTCGGTGAAGTTCGCGGCTCCGTCACCTCCTTCGGTATCTACGGTATAAAGAAAATATATGCGCTATCATAAATACTAAGGAGTGCACAAAAAGTATTCCAAATATTTTTCAAATAAATCTGATAAAAAACTAGACAAAATTTTAAAGAGAACAGAAAAAGAATCAATCAAAAATACTTTTCTGATTAAAAGTTATAAGGGTTTTTGTCCAGGGACTCATCTGTAATGAAACAGAAGATTTCCAGGGGCTAGCTTATAAAAACAGAAAACGCTTCGGCAGAAACTACGCCAGCCCAAAAGGGAAAACGATTTTGCCCGAAGGCGCTTCCAGAAAACGATTCAATAGAGAGGGCAGAGAGGCTGACGGTGGGGTCCCACTCGTCAGGTTTGAACTTTCAAAAAGAGGGGGGGGGAGACAAAGCTCGTCGGCGCCCGAGAGCCGCGGTGGTCGCCGGCGGCGATCCACGGCGAGGCAGGGGGATCGGAGGGTACCTCCGTGCTCAGGGCGCCATTCCGCGTCGGTTGGTGGTGGTGGTGGTCGCCAGCGAGTACCACGTCGACGGCGAGCTTTGCTCCGGCGGACGGCGGCTCGGGTGGTCGAGGGACTCATCGGAGAGGGCTGCAGAGATCAAATTGAGGAGGGGGTTAGGCTCCTAGTAGCTAGAGAGGGTAACGGACGGGGTTTGGGCGCCGGAGATGGCCTCACCGGAGCGAATCGTGGTGGAGGCCGAGGCGGATCGGGGCGGCCGGAGTTGGGGGAGGAGACCTCCTCGAGTTCCTCCGAGTGGCCTGGCGGGGCGTTGGTGAGGATTGGTGATGATGCGTGCACGAGGGTGAGCTCAGGGGCCCTTTTTATAGGCGGCCCGAGGCGGTTGCCATGAACGGGGGTCTCCGGCGAGTGATTACGGCGGTGTCGTGGATGTGCAGTGGGATTAGGAGTTTGGGCATCGTCGTTGAGGTCCACCGGTCCCATTTAGGTGCTAAACGGGCTAGGATTTGGTGCTATGGGTGAGCTCGACGGAACGGGGGTGGCGCGGCCCGTCGGCGGCAGGGAGCACGTTCCGTGCTTGCCGGGCCACGGCGACGGTGCCACGGGCGTGTGCTGGCATGGCAGGGACACGCGGAGAGCCAGGGGGTGTTGGGCGGCGCCGGGTGGCGTGGCGAGAGGGCTCGGGCCCTTGTTGGCCGCCACGGGAGGTGCAGCCACCGCAGAAGCTCCCAACGCCGGCGAGGCTCGCTGCTACCGACGCCAGGAATCGGCCAAGCGTGCGTGCGGGGTGCTGGCCAGGGAGAAGAGGCTGCGTGCAATGCGCCAGGGCGCACTGTGGCCGCGTGACCGAGTCTGACGAAGGAAGAAAGATAACTGAATCTCTGAACTTTTTGAATTTGCAAATGAATAGTGCAGCTCAGGTGTTCGACAGAATGTTTTTGGCCTCTGGAGATTTTTCCTTGAGCTGATTTTTGGTGGAGTGGCTTCTCATTGCTCAAATAGGTTGCCTGAATTTTAGTGGAATTTTTGGAGCAGTGTAGATATGAATTTCATCAAATTTGGCAAATCTGGTCCAAACTTGTAGAGACTGAATTTTGAAAATTTTGGAAAGAGGAGGAGTGGATCAAGATGGTTCTGGGTTGTGGGTACAAAGGACTATCCAGGAGAGTTGGTTTGAGGTCAAAACTCAAATGCAATAGGGTACTTGCTTTGAAAATCACTCAGGCTCCAAATAATTTTCAGAATTGATTTGAGAGAAAAAATTTATTCGAATAAAATCCAAAACTTGCTTGGATTAGTTGGGACAGAGAACTTAGGTTGATCACAAGGTGTAGGGGAGGTCTTGGAGGGGTTTTACCACATGGGCAAAAATGCCAAGTCATGGGTGGTTTTCAAGATATGAAAATCCCAAGTTTTTCATAGAGTTCTTTTAAAAGAAAAAGATTAAACTCCCAAAAAAAATTTGAGAGGGAACCAACAGACAAGAAGTTTCAAAAGATTCAAACACCAATGTTTGAAAAAGAAAAATCCTTGCCAAAGCAAAGGAAGTTTTTAAGAGGAAGGTTTTCTGAAAGAAAATTTAAATGGCCTCTTTTCAAAGAAAACCACAAGGTTTTTGATAAAAACCAAATTAAAATTTTGGAGTGTCACAACACCTACCCCCTTAGGAAAAATCTCGTCCCCGAGATTTCAGCTGATCCTTAAATAAGTGTGGATGCTCTGTCCGAAGAAAATCCTTGCTTTCCCAAGTTGCTTCACTGTCGGTGTGATTGCTCCACTGGACTTTGAAAAACTTGATGGTCTTCTGTCGGGTCCTCCTCTCAGACTCCTCTAATATTCTTACGGGATGTTCCCGATAAGTGAGGTCTGGCTGCACGTCAATGTTTTCATGGGATACTTGTTTCTCTGGGTTGCTTACGCACTTCCTTAATTGCGAGACGTGGAACACGTCGTGAATGTCGGACAAGTCTTCGGGTAAGTCTAGCTGGTAGGCTACAGTGCCTCTTCGTGCCACTATGCAGAATGGTCCAATGAATCTTGGTGCTAACTTTCCTTTAATCTTAAACCGTTGCAGTCCTCTCATAGGGGATACTCTCAAGTATACGAACTCACCGGGTTCAAAGCTGACCCTATGATGTTTCTGATCATAATAACTCTTCTGTCGACTTTGAGCGGTCTTAAGTCGGTCTTTGATTAGCTTGACCTTTTCCTCGGCTTCTCTGAGCATATCTGGTCCGAAGATGCGGCTGTCTCCGGTCTTTGACCAATTTAACGGGGTACGACATCTTCGTCCGTATAAAGCCTCAAATGGTGCCATTTGTAGGCTGGCCTGGTAGCTATTGTTATACGCGAACTCGGCGTATGGCAGGCTTTCTTCCCAACTGGTTCCATATGTGAGGACACATGCTCTCAGCATGTCTTCTAAAATTTGGTTTACGCGTTCAGTCTGTCCATCAGTCTGTGGGTGGTATGCGGTACTGAAGGCTAGTTGGGTTCCCAGAGCCTGTTGTAAATGCTCCCAAAATCTTGAGACGAACTGAGTGCCTCTGTTGGATATTATAGTCTTCGGGACACCGTGCAGACAAACTATGCGGGAAAGATAAATCCTGGCAAGCCTCTGAGTGTTGTAGGTTGTCTTCACTGGAATAAAGTGTGCCACTTTGGTCAACCTGTTAGTGATGACCCATATGGTATCATTCCCGTGTCGCGCCCGAGGTAGTCCGACAATGAAATCCATCCCTATTTCATCCCATTTCCACTCAGGTATTTTGTTCGGTTGCAGTAGTCCGGCTGGTCTCTGATGCTCAGCTTTTATGCGCTGACATGAGTCGCAACATGCAATGAAGGCGGCTATGTCCCTCTTCATACCGTGCCACCAAAATCTTTCCTGAATATCTTTATACATTTTGGTTCCTCCAGGGTGGATTGAATATGGAGTGGTGTGTGCTTCAGCTAAAATTTGCTGTTTAAGGTCTTCTATGTTTGGCATGCAGAGCATTTCGCCGTACCATAATATTCCTTCTTTGTCTATGACGAATTCCGAGGCCTTGCCCATACTCAACTTCCTTTTGATGCCTTCGATGCTGGTGTGACCGGGCTGAGCTTCTTTAATTTTCTCCACAAGGTTGGGTCGTATTTCCAAGTTTGATATGGTGCCTTCTGCTACCATTATCAAGTTGAGCTTGGCAAATTCTTGTTGGAATTCGGGCCTCAAGCTGTGCAGATTGTTATCGTCGGAGCTGGGGTTCCGACTAAGGGCATCGGCCACTACATTTGCTTTCCCTGGATGGTAATGGATACCAACATCATAATCCTTTACCAACTCCAGCCAGCGTCGTTGCCGTAAATTTAGTTCTGGCTGCGTGAAAATATATTTGAGACTTTTGTGATCCGTATATATTTCACATCGATTCCCCAGTAAGAAATGCCTCCATTCCTTGAGTGCATGAATAACTGCTGCCATTTCTAAGTCATGAGTGGGATAGTTTTCCTCATGCTTGCGAAGTTGCCTTGAAGCGTAGGCGACAACCTTGCCTTCCTGCATCAATACGCATCCGAGACCCTTTCTGGACGCGTCACAATATACTTCAAAATTCTTGTGTATATCGGGTACAATTAATACCGGTGCTGTTGTTAACTTCCGCTTTAGCTCTTGGAAACTTTTCTCGCAGGCTTCTGTCCATTCAAACTTCTTATCTTTCTTGAGCAACTGTGTCATAGGCTTGGCTATGGTGGAAAATCCTTCAATAAATCTGCGGTAATATCCTGCCATTCCCAAGAAACTCCGTATGTCTGTTACGCTGGCTGGTGACTTCCAGCCAAGTACGGCCTTGACTTTATCTGGGTCCACTGCGATACCGTCTTGGGTTAGTACGTGGCCTAGAAAGCCTACTTGTCTTAGCCAAAATTCGCACTTGCTGAACTTGGCATACAATTGGTGTTTTCTTAGCTCTCCTAGCACAATCCTGAGATGTTCTGCATGCTCTTCTGGTGTCTTGGAGTATACCAGAATATTGTCGATGAATACCACGACGAACTTGTCCATAAACTTCATAAATACTTTGTTCATGAGGTGAACAAAATATGCTGGGGCGTTCGTTAATCCAAATGGCATCACTGTGAACTCGTACAGTCCATATCTGGAGGTGAAGGCTGTTTTGGGGATATCTTCCGTTCGTACCTTCAATTGATGGTATCCTGACCTTAAGTCAATTTTTGAGAATACCTTGGCCTGAGCGAGTTGATCAAACAAATCATTTATCCTTGGCATCGGGTATTTGTTTTTGACTGTGACCATGTTAAGTGCTCGATAGTCAATAGACAATCTCAGCGTTCCATCCTTCTTTTTGGCAAATAAAATTGGTGATCCCCAAGGTGAGGAGCTGGCTCGAATGTATCCTTTTTCCAGTAATTCCTTTATTTGCTTCTTCAACTCGATCAACTCGGATGGTGCCATCCTGTATGGTTTCTTGTATATGGGGGTGGTTCCTGGTGCTAGCTCGATGCGGAATTCTATTTCTCGATCTGGTGGCATGCCCGGTAGTTCTTCAGGGAATACATCTGGAAATTCACACACTACTGGAACCTTGTTTAGCTCAGAAACGTCCACCTTATTTAATCTCGGTTGTCGGGGTATTTTTCCTTCCTTGGCTGATACTCTTATTGTCATCCCTTGGTGGTGTGTGAGAATTACGGTCCTGTTGAAACAGTCGATAAAACCCTTATTGGTGGTTAGCCAATCCATCCCTAGGATGACATCCAGTCCTTTATTTTCCAACACAATAAGATTCGCGTGAAACTCCAATCCTTCGAACTCAATGACCACATTCGGACAGTAATTCTGAGTAACTTGCTGAATCCCAGGGGACTTGATGGTCATGGATTTCTCCAAAGGAAGCATCGAAAATTTATTTTGCAAAGCAAAATTTTTCGAAATGAAAGAGTGAGAAGCTCCAGAATCAAACAAAACCATTGCAGGTATTGTGTTGACAGGAAACGTACCGAGTACGATATCCAGAGCATTTTGTGCCTCCTCTTTGGTTACGTGGTTCAGATGACCCTTCCTGTGGTTATTGTTGGGATTGAAATTGTTTCGCTTGGGCGCGGAATTGTTGCCGCCGTTGTTCGGCTTTGGGGTTGAATTCCTTGGCTTGGGGCACTGTTTGGCATAGTGCCCTTCTTCTCCACAAGCGTAACAAGTAACGCCGGGGTGATAGGTGAATTCCTTGTCCCTTGCATGAAAATTCTTGATTGGGCGTGAGACATTGGATGAGGTTTTGTGTGTCCCACCCTTTTTAAAATCTGTCTTGCTTCGGTGATTGCGAGCATGATTAGTCTGGTCCCTTTTTCGCTTGCGGATATCTTCCAGACTGCGTCTCTCATTTTCCAGAGTAATGGCTTTGTCCACCAGTGTTTTAAAATCAGGAAAAGTGTGCACGACCAGTTGGCATTTAAGCGCGGGCGCCAGACCGTCAAGGAATTTCTCCATCTTCTTGATTTCAGTCATACGCTCTTCATTGGCGTAGCGGGACAATAGAGTAAATTGACTGTTGTAATCTGACACTGTCATGTTCCTTTATTTGAGGTCATCGAATTCTCTCTTCTTGATTTTCATAATACTCTTAGGAATGTGTGCACCACGGAAACCTTCCTTGAAATCATCCCAGGTTATGTCATTTTCGTTGGGATGCATGTGCAGAAAATTCTCCCACCACGATGCGGCTGCTCCTGTGAGATAGTGTGGAGCATATAATACCTTCTCGGGGTCTGAACATTTTGCAATAATTAATTTTCTCTCCATATCTCGAAGCCAGTCCTCGGCTTCAAGAGGTTTGTCAGTGTGAGAAAATGTTTGAGGATGTGTCTTCTGTAGCTCAGATAACTTGGAATGCTGCTGATACTGTCCATGGTGATTTCCCATGTTGATGACATGGTTCATTATTTCCCGATGTTGTTGCTGACTCTGCTCATAAAGGCGGCACATTTGTGAAAGTGCCGATTCACTGCCCTGTTGGCTTGACTGTCCCTGAGTGAACTCGTTGCTGGGTTGTGCATCATAATTTTCCTCTGGTGGAATTGGCATGGAGCGAGTCCAAGGACGAGATATTTTTCACTCTGGGGATATATTTGCAAGACCCATAAGAAAAGCGGAAAGAGTTGCAAAAACAAATCCATAAATGCATAAAGCTGGCAAATAGAATTAAATAACTCAGCTTACTTAAGAAAAACAAATCGACTTGCGCACGGAGAAGGACTGCTCATTACATATCTTACATGCGAGCGGTAATTATACAATACATCACTCAGGACATGCGTACAAAATCCTGACATGTTATTTAGGCTAGTGCACTTCTCCAGATCCTACATGATGCGCAAACAGGCTACTTCTCACAACCTATGTACATATCTTACAAAGCGGTA
Source organism: Triticum dicoccoides (assembly GCF_002162155.2). NCBI lineage: Eukaryota > Viridiplantae > Streptophyta > Magnoliopsida > Poales > Poaceae > Triticum > Triticum dicoccoides. Next base: position 534,667,675 of record NC_041390.1, on the reverse strand, counting down.
CATTTCATGGCAGCTAGGCGTACTCAGGCAGAGATGTTAACGACCTCCTTTGCCCTGCCGAGGGCGAGGCGTAGCGAGGTTGGGGACTCGACTTCCTCCTCGCTAATGGGATCCATACGTGTAGTGTTGCGCAGAGTGGACGGAGCGGTTGCCAGTGGCGGAGCTACACGTATAGGAGTGGGCGCGGAGGGTGGTGCAGTGCGCGCTGGAGTGGGCGCAATGACTTGGTTGAATTCTTCGGTAGAAGGCAGATGACGAGTAGGCGTAAAAGATGCTGATGACGAGACAAAAGTCAGTGGCGGTGCGATGGGTAGGAGCTCCCTCCTGTTGGCAGCACAGCCATGAACTGAGTCCATGCGGGTAGCTACGAAGTCGTCCACCAGGTTGTCGAAGGCTGCCTCTAGGGCCCGGAGATACTCAATGAGCATCTCAAAAGCCTCGTCTCGTTCTCCTCTGGGGCAGGAGTATGCGTAGTGATAGGTGTAAGGCACATGGCACGGAAGATAACGGTAACGACGAGTCTTCATCACGGGGAGGACATCCCTGAGACGAGCTATCGCCTCGCGGGCTGCCATCTGCATAGCATGCCTCTCCGTAGGCATGGCTCTTCCCACGAACCGGAAGCGGCGTAACTCACTACGCCCTCCCTTGAACTGCACCGCGGCCTGGTGCATGGTCAGACTGTCATTGACTCGGTGCTGGCAGAGTGTGAAGACTGGGCGCACGGATGGCCCCATCGCGACCTGAACGATGAAAGAAAGAAGCTTGACGAACCCATCGGGCACGTTAGCGAAGGTCTGAGACTCGCAGCTGTTGTCGGCCATCTACAAAAGTAGGCAAAAATTCTGCATGGTCAGATCATAAATTTATGCTGACTGACAGAAAATGACTACAATTGCAAAAATATAAATTAGCTCTATCATGCTAATAACCAATTAGCGATCGCACCTAGTGGCTTCCTACAGTCAGCCTGGCTCTGGTACCAAGCTTGTCACGACCGGTTTTCCAATAAAAATATTTATTGAGAAACCAATCTTTTGAGTCCAGTATGAGAAAAATCCTCCTCACTGGTAGACAAATTCTTGAGACAATAAGCCAGTAGCATAAAATTTATTACAGGGTCGAACTACGGTTGCTCAACCAAATTATTACAAGCACACCAATAATTACACATAATGGCGGACATGACACAGTGGTGTGGAGGCATACTACTGACTCGAGGATAGGGCGGTGGTGGAGAAACACAGCGGGGAGAGAAATACAAGACTCTAAGTCTGTCATCTCATCGAGCGTCGAGGTGAGGCTCGATGAATTTATTTGGTAGCGGAAGCGGATATAAAACAGTGACCAAAACCAGGGTCGCACGAGACTGACTGGGACTCCTCTAGGTGTCGGACTCGCTATCAAACTCTTCATCCATGAGATCGCCTTCGTCAGCATCTGGCCAAATCAACAAGCCAGTGAGTACTTTGAAAGTACTCGCAAGACAGTTCGGACGTAAGATATAACAAATGCATGCATGGATGCGTCATGAATAATTCACCAATGTACATTCAAAAATTAGCATAACAAGGTAAGTAAAAGGGAAATGGCGGTAGTCCGCCTGAAATCCCAACAGAACATATATAACTGCCGATCGGGTGTCTGAAGCGACGCCTCGAAAGGTGAACAAATAAATATAAGGAAATGATGCCACAGTCGGGCGTCTTAGCGACACCACATAAAGGGCTTTAAAAGAAATACCACAGACGGATGTCGGGGCGACATCACAGAAAGGGCTTTAAAAAGAAATGCCACAGTCGGACGTCGGGGCGACGTCACAGAAAGGGCTTTAAAAGAAATGCCACGGTCGGACGTCGGGGCGACATCACAGAAAGGGCTTTAAAAGAAATGCCACAGTCGAACGTCGGAGCGACGTCACAGAAAAGGGCTTTAAAAGAAATGCCACAGTCAGACGTCTGAGCGACATCGCAGAAAGGGCTTGAAAAGAAAGTAGAATACAACAATGCCACAGTCGGATGTCAGAGCGACATCGCAGAAAGGGCTTTTATTCACAAGTAAATAATACTCATAATAAACATTTAATTCTTGAGAAATAAATGGGTTAGTCCATCCACAGGAATAATCATTTAACCGGAATTAGCACTCATGCGAATCACCGGAGTCTCTGCCATCAAAACTGACATAGATAATACGAATTTGGACATGGAATAGATGATTTGGAGGAATATATGACTCTGTAGAGTTTGTACAAAATTTTTCCCACAGCCAACGGATTTCCGTAGTCACGAAGGACTAAAACACAGCTAACCAGTACACACCCATCCTACCTCTCGATGCTAGGAATCACCCTAGACATCGTCCAAGAAAAACTTTTGAGACGGGGAGATCACAATCTCGAATAGCATGGGATCAAATTTATATACGCGCGCTCTAAGGGGTGCCCCCCTCTCAGTCCCAACCGGAAACACCCATGCCCCCTGACCGGATGACTGGCTTTAATCCAGGGCCATGGAACCATCATCACGGCCTCTCCTTTTGGTGTGTACCAGAAAAGCGGTTTGCAACTTACTAAACCATATTCCTTGCGAAAAACATGTGGTAGTACAGGGAAAGAAATGAGAGGAACTGGACCGATACGGTTTGACACTTAAGTCACATAGTCTGGCATAAGACTGGCATGGTACAACACTGCCATCTCACCCATCCTCATGCCAACACATGGCCATTCATACTCACATCCATCCACTTATGGATCATCAAACTCACTTACCTCATTATCGCATAAAATAACGTAAATCGATATGCTTCTCAACATGCCATGAAACTAACTAAGTGCAAAACATGCCAAGACACTCATCATATCAAAAGTTCAAACATGCTTGCCTGGTTCAGAGTAGTCGGAGCCTAGCTCGGTGAAGTTCGCGGCTCCGTCACCTCCTTCGGTATCTACGGTATAAAGAAAATATATGCGCTATCGTAAATACTGAGGAGTGCACAAAAAGTATTCCAAATATTTTTCAAATAAATCTGATAAAAAACTAGACAAAATTTTAAAGAGAACAGAAAAAGAATCAATCAAAAATACTTTTCTGATTAAAAGTTATAAGGGGTTTTGTCGAGGGACTCATCTGTAATGAAACAGAAGATTTCCAGGGGCTAGCTTATAAAAACAGAAAACGCTTCGGCAGAAACTACGCCAGCCCAAAAGGGAAAACGCATTTTGCCCGAAGGCGCTTCCAGAAAACGATTCAATAGAGAGGGCAGAGAGGCTGACGGTGGGGTCCCACTCGTCAGGTTTGAACTTTCAAAAAGAGGGGGGGGGAGACGAAGCTCGTCGGCGCCCAAGAGCCGCGGTGGTCGCCGGCGGCGATCCACGGCGAGGCAGGGGGATCGGAGGGTACCTCCGTGCTCAGGGCGCCATTCCGCGTCGGTTGGTGGTGGTGGTGGTCGCCGGCGAGTACCACGTCGACGGCGAGCTTTGCTCCGGCGGACGGCGGCTCGGGTGGTCGAGGGACTCATCGGAGAGGGCTGCAGAGATCAAATTGAGGAGGGGGTTAGGCTCCTAGTAGCTAGAGAGGGTAACGGACGGGGTTTGGGCGCCGGAGATGGCCTCACCGGAGCGAATCGTGGTGGAGGCCGAGGCGGATCGGGGCGGCCGGAGTTGGGGGAGGAGACCTCCTCGAGGTCCTCCGAGTGGCCTGGCGGGGCGTTGGTGAGGATTGGTGATGATGCGTGCACGAGGGTGAGCTCGGGGGCCCTTTTTATAGGCGGCCCGAGGCGGTTGCCATGAACGGGGGTCTCCGGCGAGTGATTACGGCGGTGTCGTGGATGTGCAGTGGGATTAGGAGTTTGGGCATCGTCGTTGAGGTCCACCGGTCCCATTTAGGTGCTAAACAGGCTGGGATTTGGTGCAATGGGTGAGCTCGACGGAACGGGGGTGGCGCGGCCCGTCGGCGGCAGGGAGCACGTTCCGTGCTTCCCGGGCCACGGCGACGGTGCCACGGGCGTGCGCTGGCATGGCAGGGACACGCGGAGAGCCAGGGGGTGTTGGGCGGCGCCGGGTGGCGTGGCGAGAGGGCTCGGGCCCTTGTTGGCCGCCACGGGAGGTGCAGCCACCGCAGAAGCTCCCAACGCCGGCGAGGCTCGCTGCTACCGACGCCAGGAATCGGCCAAGCGTGCGTGCGGGGTGCTGGCCAGGGAGAAGAGGCTGCGTGCAACGCGCCAGGGCGCACTGTGGCCGCGTGACCGAGTCTGACGAAGGAAGAAAGATAACTGAATCTCTGAACTTTCTGAATTTGCAAATGAATAGTGCAGCTCAGGTGTTCGACAGAATGTTTTTGGCCTCTGGAGATTTTTCCTTGAGCTGATTTTTGGTGGAGTGGCTTCTCATTGCTCAAATAGGTTGCCTGAATTTTGGTGGAATTTTTGGAGTAGTGTAGATATGAATTTCATCAAATTTGGCAAATCTGGTCCAAACTTGTAGAGACTGAATTTTGAAAAATTTGAAAAGAGGAGGAGTGGATCAAGATGGTTCTGGGTTGTGGGTACAAAGGACTATCCAGGAGAGTTGGTTTGAGGTCAAAACTCAAATGCAATAGGGTACTTGCTTTGAAAATCACTCAGGCTCCAAATAATTTTCAGAATTGATTTGAGAGAAAAATTTTATTCAAATAAAATCCAAAACTTGCTTGGATTAGTTGGGACAGAGAACTTAGGTTGATCACAAGGTGTAGGGGAGGTCTTGGAGGGGTTTTACCACATGGGCAAAAATGCCAAGTCATGGGTGGTTTTCAAGATATGAAAATCCCAAGTTTTTCATAGAGTTCTTTTAAAAGAAAAAGATTAAACTCCCAAAAAAATTTGAGAGGGAACCAACAGAGAAGAAGTTTCAAAAGATTCAAACACCAATGTTTGAAAAAGAAAAATCCTTGCCAAAGCAAAGGAAGTTTTTAAGAGGAAGGTTTTCTGAAAGAAAATTTAAATGGCCTCTTTTCAAAGAAAACCACAAGGTTTTTGATAAAAACCAAATTAAAATTTTGGAGTGTCACATACGGGCTCAATCACACTAGAGGTTGTCTTCGGATCTCCGGACAACTTCCAAAGCGAGGAGTTAGTCTTCGATATCGTCCCATTCCGCAACGGCTATCATGCACTGCTCGGACGAACCGCGTTTACTCGATTCAATGCAGTGCCACACTATGCTTATCTCAAGCTCAAGATGCCTGGCCCACGCGGCGTCATAATAGTCAATGGCAATACAGAATGCCCTCTTCGTACAGAAGAGCACACAGCTGCCCTAGCAGCAGAAGTACAAAGCGGCCTTCTCAAGCAGAACCTTCATTCGGCTGTCGAGCCCTCGGACACCCTTAAGAGGGTCCGGACTACTCTGCAGCAGGAGAGATCGGCTCGTCAGGAGCTCGACTAGCAATCTGGCCTCTGTCTCAGCCCCGATCAAGCGGTGGCATGCGTGCCGCGCGTACATAACTACACACTCAAAATTCCATGGGCATCGACGGAGGCATAGCTAGCTTGTGATCCACGACACGGCTCAACCGACATCGGATACACACATACTTTCACTTTTGCTTGTTTTCTTTTAGGTTTTAATCCTACAGGCCCCATCGGGTGGTCTGGTTATCGGTCCTCTTGAAGGATAAATACAACTAGATGGCGAGGAGCGCAGACATACGGGGACTTTTTAGGTGATTCCGTTAACGATAACTCTACCTGTCTTCCAGGACCCACATGCAGCTCTCCCCTGGTTTCGGCATGTTAAATAGCCTGTTGCTTATTGCACTACTTGTATCAATGCGCCTTGACGTACTAATTACATTACAATGAAAACAGTTCGTAGCTGGAGCTGTAGGACCCCAGCTTTTTACCTTTACATCTTTTTTGTTTTCTTTCTCCCTTTTCTTTTTTTCTTCAGTTTCCCTATGGATAACCCCGTCAGGTAGCACCCCTACACTTTGGTACATTTTGATGTTTGCCAGGGGCTTTATAGCACCCCACATTACGGCAACAAAAGTTTGAACACTTCTTATAAGTATAGTTCGGCACCCCGAATTTATCATTATATGCATTGGCTCCGAATCATGTCTTTGGTCAATAGTTGGGTTGCCCGGCTCCTGTGCTTGCTACCCTACATTCTGCTACATCGGCTAGGGTAGTAAAGGGAGAACTACTGCGGTTGTGACCTGGTCTAAACCGGATGAGCACCTCAGTAGAGAAAGCCGAAAACTGACTGTCATGATGTGGCGAGAGCTGGTCAGCTGTTCGGAGGTCTCAAATCGTTGGAGATTTTTCCGCATTTCATGAAGGATCGTACTTCCCGATCAGACGCTGACATCACTCTGGTTCATATACCAGGGGCTGCGCCCATGTTTTATTATAAAACTCCTATGGCTAAGTGATGGCGTTCAAGCCATATAGTTTGGTTGCCTGGTTCGTTGCGCTAAAATAATGTCCTGCCCGCACTGCGTGGCTACAATACGAGACCCCTCTAGGACATCCACAAAGTAGCGCTCGGGTGTATGGTGCTCCTTGCCCTTCGGCGGCCCCTTGGTCAGCTCGACAACGTCCATCTTCGCCCACCACATCTTGCAACGAGCAAAGGCCTTCCGGGCACCTTCAATACAGACTGACTGCTTTACGACCTCAAGCCACGGGCAGGCACTAACAAGCCACTTCACAAGCCCGAAGTAGCTGCTGGGTACCGGCACGGCAGGCCATAGCCGGACTATCAGGTCCCTCATGGCCAGCTCGGCCGCCTTGTGCAGCTCGACCAACTGTTTCAGCTGGTCGCTGAAGGATACCGGATGTTCTGGTCCAAGATATTGAGACCAGAACAGCTTCTCATTTGAACTCTCTTCCTCGGCTCGATAGGATTCAGCAGCATCGGATACGCTATGCGGCAAATACGCAAACGCCCCCGTAGAGCACCAAATTTGGGTAAGTAAAATGAGTGTTTCCTTCACAGACTTGCTTTGCATAATGAAAGCCTTACCCGCCGCAATCTTCTTAGCCGCCTGGAGTTCCTGAAGGGCGCTCTGGGCCTTGCCTCAAGCCTCTTGTGCGCTCTGGCGGGCCTTCGCAAGTTCGGACGCCTGCGTCTTAGAATTACGCTCTAGGGACTCGTACTTCTTGATAGCATCTTGAAGCTCTTGCTGAACCTCGCTAACCCGGGCCTTGTGCTTTTCGCATACAGCATGTTCCTTGGCCGCTTTGTCCTCGGCCTCGGCTAATGCCTTCTTGAGGGCCGCCACCTCGGTCGTGCCCCCTAGCATAGTCCATGACACTTTAGTCAGCACGAAGTATTCATCCATCCTAACTTACACACACAGGTTACTGCATACCATGGCTGTCCTCCAGCTGCTTCTTCACAAGGCTGAGCTCTTCCTCGGCCCGCTCCAGGCTCCGCTTCAGTTCGGAGACCTCCGCAGTATGAGCGGCAACAGCCAGCAGCGACGCCTGCTTATTTACATAGACATCATATGTTAGACTCCTGCGAAAATTGTTTTGATCCTCTGTTCGGCTTTTCTTTCCGAACACCGAACATAGCATCAGGGGCTACTATCTACGCTGTGATATTCCTTCGACAATTATTATTACCTCAAAGCCTGTTAAAAGGCTAGTGCAGGCTTCGGTCAGCCCGCTTTTGGCAGACTGAACCTTTTTGATCACCGTACCCATGAAGACACGGTGTTCATCTACAATGGAAGCGCCTCGTAGTTCTTCCAGCAGATCATCCGGCGCCTCTGGTTGGACGGAGGTCACCAGCGGAATAGGCACACCCCCTCCTTTCGGGGAAGGCCGTTTGCTGGACTCCGGAGCCATGCAGGTCTCCGGAATGATATCCGACTGAGGGCCGAATGGAACTCGGCCCCCACCATCAGTCCCCATGGGGGCTTCTTCCCCCATGTGTCCGGCGGCCGTGGAGTCATACTTGGACGCCACCCTGACGATCTCCAGAGGCTCCCCTTGGTCAGGAAAGGCCCTTTGGGACACCACCTCGTCATTGCCTTTGGGCGAGGTAGAGTGAGCAGGTGGCGGCGACATGCTAGCCATCTCCTTTGAGTCTAGCGAGCTCTCTGTCGAGGATTGCGGAGAACTATCGCGGGCCGGACTGCAATAGCATTAATTAAACATATTAATATGGCAAGGGGAAGGGCCATACATTTGGATGAGCATAAGGTCTTTGGTACTTACGAAGCGGCTCGAGGCTTGGTCCGGGGCATTCGTTCCGGACTGCTATCGACATCCCACGCGGAGTTATCCGCGAGGGAGCCCTTCCCTTCTTGGGTGCCTTCACCTCCAGGTTCGTGGAGGCCAACCTTTTCTTCCTTCCCCCCTCAGGGGGAGTTGTCTGCTTCCTCCTCCTCCTCGTCGTCTTCGAAGACGGAAGGGTCAGTCCGAAGTATCCTTTCGACGAAGGCCACTCCTGGTCCCCTTGGCCACCTTCTTGGTCTTCTTCTCCAGCACGTCATAAGGCGCTGGGAACAACATCTTCGTTAGGAGTGGGGTCTCTTTGTCTTCGGGTAGCGGGGCTGGATAGTTAATACGCCTCGCTATGTCGGTCTAGGCCTAAGGAAAAAAATTGATAGGAGAGCTTAGACTTCTTTCTCACAATACGCTAGTAAAGATTATGCCTTGAGAGCGTGAAAGAACTTATCGAATTGGCTTGGCACTTTGAGCTAAGCCCACGATCCTCGGTTGTAGGCAGTGGCATCTCGCTGGCCTTGAAGAGCACTTTCTAGATGTCCTCGTGCGTTGTGCCGAAGAGCTCTAGCAGCATCTGGTGCTTGGCCGGATCGAATTCCCACAAATAGGAATTCTAGCGTTGGCACGGGAGGATCTGGCGGATGAGCATAACCTGGATCACATTGACAAGCTTGATCTTGTTGGATATCATGTTCTGGATACACGTCTGGAGCCCTGTTAGCTCGCCCGGAGAACCCCAGGTTAGGCCCTTCTCTTGCCAGGAGGTGAGCCGCATCGGAGCTCCGGATCGGAATTCGGGGGCCGTCATCCAGTTGGTGTCGCGCAGCATGGTGATGTAGAACCACCCTGACTGCCACCCCTTCACCGTTTCCACGAAAGAACCTTCGAGCCAGGTGACGTTGGGCATCCTACCCAATATAGCTCCTCTGCACTCTGCCTGTTGCCGCTCACCACCTTCGCCTTCACATTGAAGGTCTTTAGCAATAGGCCGAAATGAGGTGGGATGCGGAGAAAGGCCTCGCACACGACTATAAATGTTGAGATGTTGAGGATAAAGTTAGGGGCTATATCATGGAAATCAAGCCCATAATAAAACATCAGTCCATGGACAAACGGGTGGAGAGGGAATCCCAGCCCACTGACAAAATGCACGAGGAACACCACTCTCTCATGAGGCTCGGGGGTGGGGACGATCTGTCCCTTGGCCGGAAGTCGGTAAACGATCTCCTTGGCCAGGTATCCGGCCTCTCGGAGCTCCTCTATATCTTTCCTCTTAATGGAGGAGGCCATTGTTGGTGTCAAAACCAGCGGATCTCGGGTAGGGGGTCCCAAACTATGCATCTAAGGCGGATGGTAACAGGAGGCGGGGGACACAATGTTTACCCAGGTTCAGGCCCTCTCGATGGAGTTAATACCCTACGTCCTGCTTGATTGATCTTGATGATATGAGTGTTACAAGAGTTGACCTACCACGAGATCGTAGAGGCTAAACCCTAGAAACTAGCCTATGATTATGATTGTTGTTGTCCTACGGACTAAACCTTTCGGTTTATATAGACACTGGAGGGGGCTAGGGTTACACAGAGTCGGTTACAAGGGAGGAGATCTACATATTCGAACTGCCAAGCTTGCCTTCCACGCAAAGGAGAGTCCAACTCGCACACGGGACGAAGTCTTCAATCTTGTATCTTCATAGTCCAACAGTCGGGCCAAAGTATATAGTCCGGCTGTCCAAGGACCCCCTAATCCAGGACTCCCTCAGTAGCCCCTGAACCAGGCTTCAATGGCGATGAGTCCGGCGCGCAAATTATCTTCGACATTGCAAGGCGGGTTCCTTCTCCGAATACCCCATAGAAGATTTTGAACACAAGGATTGTGTCTGGCTCTGCAAAACAAATTCCACATACCATCGTAGAGAGCATAATATTTCCACAAGTCTAATCTGCTGACAACTTTTTATAACGTGACATCACGCCATGGCCCGGTCATTATTCGAACCATTTTTCTCAACCAGCTACTACACGTATTGCGAGGCAGTTTTCTTGGCATGTCTTGTAGAAGCAGAGATCGTGTCCCCTTATCACGGGATTCTCATCAATACGGGTGTGGGTAACCCAACCGCGCCATCAATTACAGCGCTTGGGGAATAAGCGAGTTTACCAGGCAAGTGGGGAATCTTATAAAGGGACAAGGACTCCTCCTTTTCACCTACGCCTTCTTATTCCCGATCCATTCCCCCTTGCCCGAGCTCCAGCGCCCGAGCGTTCGTCTTCTCCGCCCACAAAGGCCTTCCGAAAATGTTCGGATCCGGAGCAGGAGGCAAGTGGATGGCCTCTACCATCCAGGAGCAGCATATCAAAAAGCTTCGGGAGGCCAGGTATCTGGCCAAAAAAATCGAACAAATCGTTTCTAGTCCGGAACCCCAAGAGAGGGTTGTATTCTTCCCTCACTTTGTCCGCGGGCTAGGTTTTCCCCTCCACCCGTTTGTCCGCGACATCATGTATTATTACGGGATCGATTTTCATGATCTATCCCCCAATTCCTTCCTCAACATCTCGACATTCATCATCGTGTGCGAGGCTTTTCTCCGCATCTCACCACACTTCGGCTTATGGCTGAAGATCTTTAATGTGAAGCCCAAGGTGGTGAGCGGCGAACACGCCGAGTGCGGGGGCACCATGGTGAGCAAGATGCCCAACGTCACATGGACAACAGGTGCCTTTAGTGATTCCGTCAAAGAGTGGCAACAGCAGTGGTTTTACATTACCGAGCCACGCGGCACAGAATGGGCCGCTGCTCCAGAGTTCCGATCCGGAGCCCCTCTGCGGCTTACGTCCTGGCCCAAGGAGGGCCTGAACTGGTCTTCGTCCGACGAACTATCTATGCTCCAGACGCGTGTTAAAGATATGGAAGACAAGAAAATCGAACTTGTCAATGTAGTCTAGGTGATGTTAGTTCACCGGATCCTGCCTTGTCAGCACCGGACTTGCAATCTCTGGGAATTCGATCTGGCCAAGCACCAGACCCTGCGAAAGCTCTTTGGCTCCTCGCACGAAGACATCTAGAAGGTGCTTTTCAAGTCCGTAAAATCATGGCCGGACTTGGCCGAGGACCGCGGGTATCAACTGTCCCGCCCTGCAAGCTCGGTAAGTGTTTACGCGTTTTACCCGCATAACCCAAGGGAAATGCTCAATGTGTTTTCCTCAACTCCCCTAGGGCTGGATGAAGAAGGCGGGGCGGATCCACTGTCCGGCCCCGTTGCCCGAAGAACCGGCCGGCCCACTTCTGATGAAGATTCTGGTCCTGGCGCCGTACAAGGCGCCGAAGAACAAGGCTGAGAAGGAGGCCAAAAAGACCCGGGGAGGCCTTCGTCGCCGTGGCACTTCTAACACAACATCCGAAGGCTCCAACGCCCGTTCTGCCTCCGAAGAGGGCGAGGAGGAGGAGGACGAATCCCCAGTGGGGGGAAGAAAGAAGAGGGCGTCCTCCATACACTTGGAGGCCGAGTCACCTAAAAGGGGAAAAGCTCCTCTTTCGGAAGAGTCCAGTGCCGCCGCCGATAGCAGCCCGATGTGGGATCCCAAGGCCCAGCCCCTGGTGAATTCGTGAGTATAAGATCCGAACACGCTTATGCGTCCAGACTCATCATGGCATAATATTTTAACCTGAGCTATATTTTCTGTAGTCCGGCGAGGTCCCGCATCGAACAATCCTCATCAGAGGATTCGCTGAGCTCGGATGCTGTAGAGAGCGGGATGCCCTCAAAGGCCCCTCCCCCAAATATGTGCATAACACCGAGGCTTCGTCCCAGAGGGACCCCGACCAAGGAGGGGGGAGATTGTGAAAGCGGTGCCTGGAGGTCAAACTTCGGGGGCCGGAGACATGGGGGAGAAGATTCCCATGGGAGTCGACGGCGGGAGCCATCTTGAATTCGGCTCCCAGCCAGACGCAATTCTGGAGAGCAATACGGCTCTTGAATCAAGTAGGCGGCCTCCCTCGGCTGGAGGGGGCGTGCCTGTTCCACCGATAATCTCTGTCCAGCCAGAGGTGCCGGATGTTTTGTTGGCGGCACTGAAGAGCGCCTCCATCGTCGATGAACACCGTGCCCTGATGGGTGCGGTGATTAAGGAGATTCAGTCTGCTGAGAGTGGACTAAATGAAGCCTATATCAGCCTTATAAGAGGCTTTGAGGTATGTTTTATGAGGTTTCGAAGAGTGTCATAGTATGGATAGTAGCCCCTGATACACTGTTCGGTCAAGCAAGGACCGGACAGAGGATCAATTTTATTTTTGCAGGAAGACTCACTTGATGGCATCTATCTCTCTTATTTTATAAGCAGGCGTCTGCAGCGGCTGCTACCTCTCATGTTGCAGAGGTCTCCGGACTGAATCAAAGTCTGGAGCGGGCCAAAGAAGAACTTGGCCAGTTGAAAAGGCAGTTGGAGGATAAACAAGCTATGCGCGAGCCTTGTTCGCTGATACGTCTCCAACGTATCTATAATTTTTGATTGCTCCATGCTATATTATCTACAATTTTGGACTATATTGGGCTTTATTTTCCACTTTTATATTATTTTTGGGACTAACCTATTAACCGGAGGCCCAGCCCAGAATTGTTGTTTTTTTGCCTATTTCAGTGTTTCGGAGAAACAGAATATCAAACGGAGTCAAACGGAATAAAATCTTTGGGAACGTGATTTTCTCATCGAACGTGATCCAGGAGACTTGGACCCTACTCCAGGGGGTCAAAGAGGAGATCACGAGGGTGTGGGGCGCCCCCCCTAGGGCGCGCCCCCTTGCCTCGTGGGCCCCTCGGAGCTCCACCGACGTACTCCTTCCTCCTATATATACACATGTACCCCCAAACAATCAGAATGGGAGCCAAAAACCTAATTCCACCGCCGCAACTTTCTGTATCCACAAGATCCCATCTTGGGGCCTGTTCCAGAGCTCCGCCGGAAGAGGGCCGTCATCACGGAGGGCTTCTACATCATCATAGCCTCTCCGATGAAGTGTGAGTAGTTTACCTCAGACCTTCGGGTCCATAGTTAGTATCTAGATGGCTTCTTCTCTCTCTTTGAATCTCAATACAAAGTTCTCCCCCTCTCTTGTGGAGATCTATTCGATGTAATCTTCTTTTTGCGGTGTGTTTGTTGAGACTGATGAATTGTGAGTTTATGATCAAGTCTATCTATGAATAATACTCGAATCTTCTCTGAATTGTTTTATGTATGATTGGTTATCTTTGCAAGTCTCTTCGAATTATCCGTTTGGTTTGGCCAACTAGATTGGTAGTTCTTGCCATGGGAGAAGTGCTTAGCTTTGGGTTCGATCTTGTGGTGTCCTTACCCGGTGACAGAAGGGGCAGCAAGGCACGTATTGTATCGTTGCCATTGAGGATAACAAGATGGGGTTTATTTCATATTGCATGAATTTATCTCTCTACATCATGTCATCTTGCTTAAGGTGTTACTCTGTTTTTAACTTAATACTTTAGATGCATGCTGGATAGTGGTCGATGAGTGGAGTAATAGTAGTAGATGCAGAATCATTTCGATCTACTTGTCACGGACGTGATGCCTATATACATGATCATGCCTAGATATTCTCATAACTATGCTCAATTCTGTCAATTGCTCAACAGTAATTTGTTCACCCACCATAGAATACTTATGCTCTTGAGAGAAGCCACTAGTGAAACCTATGCCCCCCGGGTCTATTCTCATCATATCAATCTCCATCACTTTAATATTGCTTTGATTTTTACTTTGCCTTTACTTTTTACATTGCATCTTCATACCAAAAATACCAAAAATATTATATCTATCAGATCTCACTCTCGTAAGTGACTGTGAAGGGATTGACAACCCCTAATCGCATTGGTTGCGAGTAGCTATCATTTTGTGCAGGTACGAGGGACTTGAGCGTGGCCTCCTACTGGATTGATACCTTGGTTCTCAAAAACCGAAGGAACTACTTATGCTACTCTGCTGCATCATCCCTCCTCTTCGGGGAAAACCAACGCAAGCTCAAGACATAGCAAGAAGGATTTCTGGCGCCGTTGCCGGGGAGTCTATGCAAAAAGTCAAGATACCAAGTACCCATCACAATCCCTATCTCTCATATTACATTATTTGCCATTTGCCTCTCGTTTTCCTCTCCCCCACTTCACCCTTGCCGTTTATTCGCCCTCTCTCTCTATCCTCCCTCTCTATTTGCCTCTTTTTGCCTGTTTGCTTTTTGTTTGCTCGGGTGTTAGATTGCTTGTTTGTCGCGATGGCTCAAGATAATACTAAATTGTGTGACTTCACCAATACCAATAATAATGATTTCCTTAGCACTCCGATTGCTCCTCTTACCGATGCTGAATCTTGTGAAAATAATACTGCTTTGTTGAATCTTGTTATGAAAGATCAATTCGCCGGCCTTCTTAGTGAAGATGCCGCTACTCATCTGAATAGCTTCGTTGATTTATGTGATATGCAAAAGAAAAAAGATGTCGATAATGATGTCGTTAAATTGAAGCTATTTCCTTTTTCGCTTAGAGATCGTGATAAAGCTTGGTTTTCGTCTTTGCCTAAGAATAGTATTGATCATGGAACAAGTGCAAAGATGCTTTTATCTCTAAGTATTTTCCTTCCGCTAAGACCATCTCTCTTAGAAACGATATTATGAACTTTAAACAACTTGATCATGAACATGTTGCACAAGCTTGGGAGAGAATGAAATTAATGATACGTAATTGCCCTACTCATGGTTTGAATTTGTGGATGATCATACAAAATTTTTATGCCGGATTGAATTTTGCTTCTAGAAATATTTTAGATTCGGCCGCGAGAGGCACTTTTATGGAAATCACTTTAGGAGATGCTACTAAACTCCTAGATAATATTATGGTTAATTATTCTCAATGGCATACTGAAAGATCTTCTAATAAAAAAGTGCATGCGATAGAAGAAATTAATGTGTTGAGTGGAAAGATGGATGAACTTATGAAATTATTTTCTACTAAGAGTGTTTCTTCTGATCCTAATGATATGCCTTTGTCTACTTTGATTGAGAATAACAATGAATCTATGGATGTGAATTTTGTTGGTAGGAATAATTTTGGTAACAACGCTTATAGAGGGAATTTGAATCCTAGGCCATATCCTAGTAATCCTTCTAATAATTATGGGAATTCCTACAACAACTCTTATGGAAATTATAATAAGATGCCCTCTAAATTTGAGAATAGTGTTAAAGAATTTATGAATTCACAAAAGAATTTTAATGCTTTGCTTGAGGAGAAATTGCTTAAAGTTGATGATTTGGCTAGAAACGTTGATAGAATTTCTCTTGAGGTTGATTCTTTAAAGCTTAGATCTATTCCTCCTAAACATGATATAAATGAGTCTCTCAAAGCCATGATAATTTCCATTGATGAGTGCAAGGAAAGAACCGCTAGGATGCGTGCTTCCGAAGATGCCTTTATTAAAGCGTGTTCCTCCAATTCCTATGAAAATCAAGATGAAGATCTAAAAGTTATTGATGTGTCCCCTATTAAATCTTTGTTTTGCAATATGAATCTTGATGAAACTGAATATGATCTTCCTTTACCTAGAAGGCATTCTAAAAATTCGGAGTATTTAGGTCTTAATGATGAAATTGATGAAAGTGGGATTGAAAGAAATAAAAATCTAGATGTTGCTAAACCCACTATATTGGATTTTAAGGAATTTAATTATGAAAGTTGCTCTTTAATTTATTGTATTTCCTTGTTGCAATCCGTGCTAAATTCTCCACATGCTTATAGTCAAAATAAAGCCTTTACCGAACATATTGTTGATGCCTTGATGCAATCTTATGAAGAAAAACTTGAGTTGAAAGTTTCTATCCCTAGAAAACTCTATGATGAGTGGGAACCAACTATTAAAATTAAATTTAAAGATCATTAGTTTTATGCTTTGTGTGATTTGGGTGCTAGTGTCTCTACTATTCCCAAGACTTTGTGTGATTTACTAGATTTCTGTAATTTTGATGATTGCTCTCTAAACTTGCATCTTGCGGATTCAACTATTAAGAAACCTATGGGAAGGATTAATGATGTTCTTATTGTTGCAAATAGGAATTATGTGCCCGTAGATTTCATTGTTCTTGATATAGATTGCAATCCTTCTTGCCCTATTATTCTTGGTAGAAGTTTCCTTAGAACGGTTGGTGCGACTATTGATATGAAGGAAGGGAATATTAGATTTCAATTTCCATCAAAAAAGGGCATGGAACACTTTCCAAGAAATAAAATAAAATTACCATACGAAACTATCATGAGAGCCACTTATGGATTGCCTACCAAAGATGGCAATACCTAGATCTATCCTCGCTTTTATGCCTAGCTAGGGGCGTTAAACGATAGCGCTTGTTGGGAGGCAACCCAATTTTATTTTTATTCCTTGCTTTTTGCTCCTGCTTAGTAATAAATAAATTATTTAGCCTCTGTTTTTGGTTGTGTTTTTTTGTGTTTAATTAGTGTTTGTGCCAAGTAGAACCGTTGGGAAGACTTGGGGAAAGTCTTGTTGAACTTGCTGTAAAAACAGAAACTTTAGCGCTCACGAGAACTGCTGTCATTTTTATTTAAAGAGTGATATTTAGTTAATTAATTTGTCATATGATTAATAGATAAATTCCTCACGTCCAGCAATTTATTTTAGAATTTCTGGGGTTCCAGATCTTGCGGTAGCTACAGATTACTACAGACTGTTCTGTTTTTGACAGATTCTGTTTTTCGTGTGTTGTTTGCTTATTTTGATGAATCTATGGCTAGTAAAATAGTTTATAATCCATAGAGAAGTTGGAATACAGTAGTTTTAACACCAATATAAATAAATAATGAGTTCATTACAGTACCTTGAAGTGGTCTTTTGTTTTCATTCGCTAACGGAGCTCACGAGTTTTCTATTTTGAGATTTGTGTTGTGAAGTTTTCAAGTTTTGGGTGAATTCTTTTGATGGATCATGGAACAAGGAGTGGCAAGAGCCTAAGCTTGGGGATGACCATGGAACCCCCAAAATAATCCAAGGACACCAAAATGTCAAAGCTTGGGGATGCCCCGGAAGGCATCCCCTCTTTCGTCCACTTCCATCGGTAATTTACTTGGAGCTATATTTTTATTCACCAACATGATATGTGTTTTGCTTGGAGCGTCTTGTATTATTTGTGTCTTTGTGTCTTAGTATGCCACAATCATCCTTGATGTACACACCTTTTGAGAGAGCCAGACATGAATTAAAATTTGATAGAATACTCTATGTGCTTCACTTATATCTTTTGAGCTAAGTAGTTTTGCTCTATGTGCTTCACTTATATCTTTTGAGCTATGTAGTTTTGCTCTGTGTGCTTCACTTATATCTTTTGAACTAAGTAGTTTTGCTCCATGTGCTTCACTTATATCTTTTGAGCTATGTAGTTTTGCTCTATGTGCTTCACTTATATCTTTTGAGCGTTATAATTTTGCTCTATGCGCTTCACTTAGATCTTTTAGAGCACGGTGGTGGATTTGTTTTAAAGAAACTATTGATCTCTCATGCTTCACTTAGATTATTTTGAGAGTCTCTTAATAGAATAGTAATTTTCTTAATAATAATACGCTTGGTATTCAAGATTTCTGAAACTTTCTTTTGAGTGTGTTGAATACTAAGAAAAGATTAAAGCATGATAATTGTTTTGAGATATGGAGGTGATAATATTAAAGTCATGCTAGTTTAGTAGTTGTGAATTTAAAGAATACTTGTGTTAAAGTTTGTGATTCCCGTAGCATGCACGTATGGTGAACCATTATGTGATGAAGTCAGAGCATGATTTATTTATTGATTGTCTTCCTTATGAGTGGCGGTCGGGGACGAGCGATGGTCTTTTCCTACCAATCTATCCCCCTAGGAGCATGCGCGTAATACTTTGCTTTGATAACTTCTAGATTTTTGCAATACGTATATGAGTTCTTTATGACTAATGTTGAGTCCATGGATTATACGCACTCTCACCCTTCCACCTTTGCTAGCCTCTCTAATACCGCGCACCTTTCGCCGGTATCATACACCTACCATATACCTTCCTCAGAACAGCCACCATACCTACCTATTATGGCATTTCCATAGCCATTCCGAGATATATTGCCATGCAACTTTCCACCACCTAGTTCATCATGACACATTCATCATTGTCATATTGCTTAGCATGATCATGTAGTTGACATAGTATTTGTGGCAAAGCCACCGTTCATAATTTCTTCATACTTGTCACTCTTGATTCATTGCATATCCTGGTACACCGCCGGAGGCATCCATATAGAGTCATACTTTGTTTTAAATCGAGCTGTAATCATTGAGTTGTAAATAAATAAAAGTGTGATGATCATCATCCAATAGAGCATTGTCCCCAAAAAAGAGAAAGGCCAAAGAAAAAAAAAGAAGGCCCAAAAAAAAGAAAATAAATAAAAAGGGGCAATGCTACTATCTTTTTTCCACACTTGTGCTTCAAAGTAGCACCATGATATAGCGAGTCTCATATATTGTGCTTCAAAGTAGCACCATGTTCTTCATATAGAGAGTCTCATATGTTGTCACTTTCATATATTAGTGGGAATTTTACATTATAGAACTTGGCTTGTATATTCCAATGATGGCCTTCCTCAAAATTGCCCTAGGTCTTCGTGAGCAAGCAAGTTGGATGCACACCCACTAGTTTCTTTTGTCGAGCTTTCATACATTTATTGCTCTAGTGCATCCGTTGCATGGCAATCCCTACTCACTCACATTGATATCTATTGATGGGCATCTCCATAGCCCGTTGATACGCCTAGTTGATGTGAGACTATCTTCTCCTTTTTCTTCTCCACAACCACCATTCTATTCCACCTATAGTGCTATATCCATGGCTCACGCTCATGTATTGCGTGAAGATTGAAAAAGTTTTGAAAAAGTTAGAGTATGAAACACTTTCTTGGCTTGTCATCGGGGTTGTGCATGATTTAAATACTTTGTGTGGTGAAGATGGAGCATAGCTAGACTATATGATTTTGTAGGGATAACTTTCTTTGGCCATATTATTTTGAGAAGACATAATTGCTTTGTTAGTATGCTTGAAGTATTATTATTTTTATGTCAATATAAACTTTTGTCTTGAATATTTCTAATCTGAATATTCATACCACAATTAAGAATATTTGCATTGAAATTATGCCAAGTAGCACTCCGCATCAAAAATTCTCTTTTTATCATTTACCTACTCGAGGACGAGCAGGAATTAAGCTTGGGGATGCCTGATATGTCTCCAACGTATCTATAATTTTTGATTGCTCCATGCTATATTATCTACTGTTTTGGACTATATTGGGCTTTATTTTCTGCTTTTATATTATTTTTGGGAGTAACCTATTAACCGGAGGCCCATCCCAGAATTGCTGTTTTTTGCCTATTTCAGTGTTTCGCAGAAACAGAATATCAAACGGAGTCCAAACGGAATAAAATCTTCGGGAACGTGATTTTCTCACCGAACGTGATCCAGGAGACTTGGACCGTACTCCAGGGGGTCAAAGAGGAGGTCACGAGGGTGGGGGGCGCCCCCCTAGGGCGCGCCCCCTGCCTCGTGGGCCCCTCGAAGCTCCACCGACGTACTCCTTCCTCCTATATATACACACGTACCCCCAAACGATCAGAACGGGAGCCAAAAACCTAATTCCACCCCCGCAACTTTCTGTATCCACGAGATCCCATCTTGGGGCCTGTTCCGGAGCTCCGTCGGAAGAGGGCCGTCATCACGGAGGGCTTCCACATCATCATAGCCTCTCTGATGAAGGGTGAGTAGTTTACCTCAGACCTTCGGGTCCATAGTAGCTGGATGGCTCCTTCTCTCTCTTTGAATGTCAATACAAAGTTCTCCCCCTCTCTTGTGGAGATCTATTCGATGTAATCTTCTTTTTGCGGTGTGTTTGTTGAGATCGATGAATTGTGGGTTTATGATCAAGTCTATCTATGAATAATATTTGAATCTTCTCTGAATTCTTTTATGTATGATTGGTTATCTTTGCAAGTCTCTTCGAATTATCCGTTTGGTTTGGCCAACTAGATTATTAGTTCTTGCCATGGGAGAAGTTCTTAGCTTTGGTTTCGATCTTGCAGTGTCCTTACCCAATGACAGAAGGGGCAGCAAGGCACGTATTGTATCGTTGCCATCGAGGATAACAAGATGGGGTTTATTTCATATTGCATGAATTTATCTCTCTACATCATGTCATCTTGCTTAAGGCGTTACTCTGTTTTTAACTTAATACTCTGGATGCATGCTGGATAGCGGTCGATGAGTGGAGTAATAGTAGTAGATGCAGAATCGTTTCGATCTACTTGTCACGGACGTGATGCCTATATACATGATCATGCCTAGATATTCTCATAACTATGCTCATTTCTGTCAATTGCTCAACAGTAATTTGTTCACCCACCATAGAATACTTATGCTCTTGAGAGAAGCCACTAGTGAAAACTGTGGCCCCCGGGTCTATTCTCATCATATCAATCTCCATCACTTTAATCTTGCTTTGCTTTTTTACTTTTCCTTTACTTTTTTACTTTGCATCTTTATACCAAAAACACCAAAAATATTATATCTATCAGATCTCACTCTCGTAAGTGACCATGAAGGGATTGACAACCCCTAATCGTGTTGGTTGCGAGTAGCTATTGTTTTGTGCAGGTACGAGGGACTTGAGCGTGGCCTCCTACTGGATTGATACCTTGGTTCTCAAAAACTGAGGGAAATAGTTACGCTACTCTGCTGCATCATCCCTTCCTCTTCGGGGAAAACCAACGCAAGCTCAAGACGTAGCATTCGCGTTCAGTGCGAACAAATTCTCAGTATGATAACATACATTTCATTATTTGCGCCAGGGGCGATGACCGAAGTCAAGGCTCTTAGGTGGGCTGTTGCTGAGGCCGAGGAAAAGGCAGCCACAGAGCAGTTTCTTCATGAGAATCACGAGGCCAGGGTTATTGAAGCTGAGCAGGAGCTTCAAGAGTCCGTGAAGAAATGCGAGACCTTGGAGCAGAGTTTAACGGAGAAAGAATCCGAACTCGCTAGGAATCATCAGGCCGCGCGCGATGCCCAGGGGGAAACCCAAGGCGCCCTGCAGGAGATCCAAGAGGCGAGGAAAATCGCGGTGGGTAAGGATTTTTTCCATGTAAAGCAATTATTTGAGGAGAAAATCATGTATCTAATTTTGAGTTTGGATTTCTCCAGGGGTATTTGCGGAACTGCTCCGCAGCATCTCGGATACCGCCCAATTCTACCGGCCCGAAGAAGGGAACACTGCGGATAAGCTCTTCTGGTCACTGTATCTGGCACCGAATTATCCAGTGCCTTTTGCCGAGCAACTAAAACAGCTAATCGAACTGCATAGGGCGGCCGGACAAGCCATGAAGGATTTGATTATTCGGCTGTGGCCTGCCGAGCCGATTCCGGGCAGCTACTTAGGGCTCGTGAAGCGGCTTGTGAGTGCCTGCCCTCGACTTGACGTCATCAAGTGGTCAATTTGTATAGAGGGTGCGCGAATGGCCTTCGCCCATGCAAAGGTGCACTAGGGGAAGACGGATGCTGAAAAGCTGATGACCGAGGGACCGCCAGAGGGGAAGGAGCACCGCAAGCCCGAATTATAATATGAAAGTGTCCTAAAAGGATCCTGCCTAGCGGCGGAGCAATGTACCAAGGATATTATATTTCCATGAATACAATCATGTAGTCCTTTGTAATGTTGAACAAGGTCATTTCTATTATTTATTGCCTGTTATATAAAAGTTTATCCTCCTGCGCGGCCGTTCTATATATTAAACTTGAGAGTTGGCCAGTCGTCAGCTTCTGCCCCCACGTAGGAAGTACGGGGGTGTTTGGGATAAACCTGAGCACTCTTTATCCCATTTTTGGGTCCTTCGAAGGAGGTGTTCAGTACAACGAACCAAGCAATCGGACTATAGGGCTTTATCACTCTCACTTAGCCATAGGAGCTTTATAAAAGGAAGGTAGGTGCAACCCCTGGTGTTCGGAAGACCGTACGAGGGGCTATATAAGCACCTGATCGGAAGAAAAGCCGATCCATCGCACGCTGCATTGGTTATGGCATTATGCGGGAGAAATCCTTAAAGATTTTACAACCACTCGAATAGCTGACCAGCTCTCGCCGTATCATGACAGTCAGTTTTTGGCTTTCTCTATTGAGGTGCTCGTCCGGAAGAACCTGGACACAATCGCAGTAGTTCTCCCTGTGCCGCCTTGGCCGATATAGCGGAACGTAAGGCAGCAAAACATGGGAGTCGGGCAAACCCAACATTTGACCTAAGACATGATTCGGAGCTGATGCATATAATGCTATAAGTTCGGGGTGCCGAACTTCCATGAAGGTGTTCGGACTTTATTGCCGTATTGTGGGTAAAACGAAGCCCCTGGCATAGTTAAAGCATGTCGCATTGTACGGATGCCACTTGATAAAAGAATTTCAATAAGAAATAACAGTAGATACACGTTATATAAATCCACATGTTGTATTTGAATAGTATGTCGATGCGTGTGAGTACAGGTAATGTGGTAAGAAAGAAGTATGACTGTGGAACCTGCTGAGACCAGGGGGAAGAAGCTGTGTGCAGATCCGGAGTATAGTTGGATGGTCATCGCGGGAAATATCTAAGGATTCCCTTGTGTGTTCGAGCTTCTTCCATATCGCCAGTCCTAGTCTATGCAAAGTTAAACCTGCAAACAAAATGTAAGAAATGCTTGTGTGCCGCAGAGCGGTTGAGCCGCGGTATGTGGCATGTCCTGGCTTTCGCCGGAGTGTTTAATTGAGCTCTGGACGAGCCGGGCTATCCTGCCGTGCAGTATTTCGAAGTCCTTTAGCGGTGTCCGGGAGTCGGGCCGTTGGCTAGAGGTTCGGTTGGAAGGTGCTACTTGTAGCTTCTGCTGTTAAAGCAGCGGTATACTCCTTGGTGCCGAGGGAAAATTTAGCCTTGCCATTAACCGTAATGACGCCCCACAGACCGGGCATCTTGAGCTTACGGTAGGCATAATGTGGTACTATGTTGAATCGAGCGAACGCGGTTCGTCCAAGCAGTGCCTGATAATCACTGCGAAAGGGGACGATGTCGAAGATTAACTCTTCGGCACGATAATTGTCTGGTGATCCGAAGACTACCTCGAGGGCGATGGAGCCTGTACAGCTGGCCTCCATACCTGGTATAATACCTCTAAAGGTGGTTTTAGTGGGCTTGATCACCGAATGATCGATGCCCATCTTGCACGCTGTGTCCTGGTAAAGCAGGTTTAGACTGCTCCCTCCATCCATAAGGACTCGCGTGAGGTTGAACCCATCAATTATTGGGTCGAGGACTAGTGCGGCTCGATTGCCCTGATTGGTGTTAACCGGACGATCCGTGCTATTGAAGGTGATCGGCCCTAGTTTATATTGTGGGACGACTAGTTCCATTAAGTCAACATCCCTAAGGGTGTGCGTCTGGTCCCGGTTGTGGGTGCCGTTTACCACGTTCACCGTTTGGATTTGCGGGGGAAATTTATTTTGCCCTCCTGTACTCGGTGATCTGGGCTCCTCGTTGCCATCGTCGCTTTGAGACCCCTTATCTTTGTTTTTGGCACCTGACCTGCCGGCTTGTTTGAAAACCCAACATTCTCTGTTGGTATGATTGGCTGGTGCTCCTGGGGTGCTATGAATTTGGCATGGGCAATCGAGTATGCGGTCCAAACTGGACAGACCCGAATTGTCATTTGTGAGTGGCCCATTACGCTGACTGGACTTAGAGCCCCTAAATCCGGCGTTGACTGCCGTATCTTCGGTGTTTCCACCATTTTTGCGGCGCTTGTGTTTGTTGCGTCAGGGTTTGCCGTTGCTATCTCTGGCTTCTGATGTGCTAGGGTTGCTTGCTGTGTTGTTGCTACGGGCCAACCAGCTATCTTCACGTGCGCAAAAGCGGGTCATGAGTGTCGTGAGAGCTGCCATGGATTTTGGCTTCTCTTGGCCGAGATGTCGGGCGAGCCATTCGTCACGGATATTATGTTTAAAGGCCGCTAGGGCTTCGGCGTCCAGATAGTCGACAATTTGGTTCTTTTTAATTAGGAACCGAGTCCAGAATTTCCTGGCTGACTCTCTGGGGTGCTGTGTTGTGTGACTTAAATCCTCAGCATCCGGTGGCCGCACATAAGTGCCCTGGAAGTTGTCCAGGAATGCTTCTGCCAGGTTCTCCCAGCTTCTGATGGAGTTTGCCAGCAACCTATTCAGCCAATGCCGAGCCGGCCCCTTGGGTTTTAGCAGGAGATACTTGATGCCGTGTAGATCATCCCCGCGAGCCATGTGAATGTGGAGGATGAAATCCTCTATCCATACCGCGGGGTCTGTAGTGCCGTCATATGATTCAATGTTCATGGGTTTAAAGCCTTTTAGGAATTCATGATCCATTACTTCATCAGTGAAGCATAGGGGTGTGCGGCGCCTCTGTGCCGGGCTATATCATGACGTAGTTCATACAAGTCTTGTCTGCTGAGTTCGGCCCGGCCGGATTTGTTTTTAGTTTATCCGGCATGACGGTTGTCGTCACGCACTGGGGCGCGCCCCCATGATCCGTAGACCGATCTTTTATGTCCCGATTTGTTTTCCAATACTTCTCGCAGGTCCTGCGTGTTACCCCAGGCCTTGGTATTTTTGTTTGACTGGCGATGGGGTGCAGTCTGGACTTCGGGCTGATATGCCGCTTTGTCTCGGCCACGAGGTGGCCGGTCAGCCGCATCATACGCTGGTAGTGTAGGCTTTAATGCTTCCTCCTCGAGTTGGGGTAGCAACCTGCGCTTTTGGAAACTTTTGGTTGGGCGCTCGAGTTCGTACTCCTCGGCTGCCAGCACCTCGGTCCATCTATCCGCTATCAGATCTTGATCGTCTTAAAGTTTTTGTTGCTTTTTCGTCATGGTTTTTGCTGTGGCTATAAGCCGGCACTTGAAGCGCTCCTGCTCGACGGGATCCTCAGGCACGATAAATCCTTCGTCGCCGAGGCTCACCTCGTCATCAGAGAGAGGCATGTAATTGTCATACTCTGATTCTCCATCTGCCGCCTGTTCCTTAGGGCTAGCTTGCCCATCCTCCCGCTCGAAGCCTGGCTGGAGGGGATTGTCTTTGGCACTGTCCGTAGCGTTATTGTCTCTTGTGCCGGTATCGCTGCTTTTTCTATGGCGGGGCTTAGAGCGGCGCCGATGACGCAGGTGCTTAAATTGCTTCTCGAGGGGATTATCCTCTGTTGCCTTATTGCCATCGCTTTCTTTGTGGGTGACCACCATGTATATATCATATGATGAGGTGGCTGTCCAGCGCCCTGTGGGCGGTGGTTCCTGTTCTTCTCCTGCATTGTCGTCCATACCGTCGATGTCTTCGGAGCCGAAATCAAGCATGTCGGTTAGGTCATCGACAGTGGCTATTAAGTGGGTGGTGGGTGGGGGACGAATTTCTTCGTCGTCCGCTTCCCATTCGAGCTGGACATAGTTCGACCAAGGGTCTCCTGACAAGGAGAGAGACCTCAATGAATTCAGCACGTCGCCCAAGGGCGAGTGCTGAGAGATATCCATGGAGGTAAACTCCATGATCGGTGCCCAATCAAATTCGATAGGCACGGACGCAGGCGGTTTGGAGCCTGTGGCCGGGGATGAATCCAAGGGTCCGATAACACAGGTCTCATAGGAGGTGGAGTCAGTATTCTGCTCTATCGCCGCTGAGTGTGCGGCCTCCGTGGCGGGGTCCACCCACCCGTCCTTGGATGGCACGATCTGCTCCGAATTGAGGGCCGGAGTAGCCACAGGTGTGATCTCCCAAACACTGTCTGGCGGCAGAGCTAAGTCATGCTCGTCGTGACTGTGCAGCGCACCTGACATGGGCTCGAATCCGTCGAAGATCAAGTCTCCGCGGATGTCGGCAGTATAGTTTAAGTTTCCAAACCTGACCTGATGGCCAGGGGTGTAGCTCTCGATCTGCTCCAGATGGCCAAGCGAGTTGGCCCACAGTGCGAAGCAGCCGAATACGAAGATCTGTCCGGGGAGAAAAACCTCACCCTGGACCACATCGTTGCCGATGATCGAAGGAGCCATCAAGCCTTATGGTGAAGACACAGTGGAACTCTCAATAAAAGCAACAATGTCGGTGTCAAAATCGGCGGATCTTGGGTAGGGGGTCCCGAACTGTGCGTCTAAGGTGGATGGTAACAGGAGGCGGGGGACACAATGTTTACCCAGGTTTGGACCCTCTTGATGGAGGTAATACCCTACGTCCTGCTTGTTTGATCTTGATGATATGAGTATTACAAGAGTTGATCTACCATGAGATTGTAGAGGCTAAACCCTAGAAGCTAGCCTATGATTATGATTGTTGTTGCCCTACGGACTAAACCCTCCGGTTTATATAGACACCAGAGAGGGCTAGGGTTACACAGAGTCGGTTACAAGGGAGGAGATCTACATATCCGAACTGCCAAGCTTGCCTTCCACGCAAAGGAGAGTCCCACCCAGACACGGGACGGAGTCTTCAATCTTGTATCTTCATAGTCCAACAGTCCGGCCAAAGTATATAGTCCGGCTGTCCGAGGACCCCCTAATCCAGGACTCCCTCAGCCATCCACTTGCCGCCGGCTCCGGATCCAGACATGGTTGGGTGTTTGTTTGAATGGGAACGAATGAGGACTTGGGCGTTAGAGCTCAAGAACGGAGATGCAGGAAGAAAGCGTGGGAGAAGAAAGGGGAATCTTATCTCCTTATAAGGGTGGTGAATATCGAACGCCCCCCCATTTGCCTTAAAATTCGCCTGCTCCCAAGGGCTGTGTAAACGGCACAGTTGGGTTACCCACGCCTGTGTTGATGAGAATCCCGTAATAAGGGGACACGATCTCTACTTTGACAAGACGTGCCAATGACAACCGCGTCTCGAAACGTGGGGCGAAGAACGGTTCGAAATTATGACCGGACAGGCGTGACGTCATTTTACTAAACTTGTCAGCAGATTGGACTCGTGTGTTATTATATTCTCTTTGCGGTTGTGTGCGGTGTGGGTTACAGGTCTGGACACGATAAATTCGTCTGGAGACTATTTGGGAGTTCAGAAGGAGGAACCCGCATTGCAATGCCGAAGACAGCACTACGCGCCGGATACCTTGTCATTGAAGCCAGGTTCAGGGGCTACTGAGGGAGTCCTGGACTAAGGGGTCCTCGGGCATTCGGCCTGTTATCTATGGGCCGGACTGATGGGCTGTGAAGATATGAAGACCAAAGACTGTACCCGTGTCCGGATGGGACTCTCCTTGGCGTGGAAGGCAAGCTTGGCGAACAACTATGAAGTTTCCATCTTATGTAACCGACTCTATGTAACCCTAGATCCCCCCAGTGTCTATATAAACCGGAGGGTGTAGTCCGGAAAGGATCACTACAAAAAAAAGACACATCCGTGACATTTTGGGCCGAATGAATTTTTTTCTGTCATACATATGACACTTCTATGACAATAATTGTGACAAACCCCGGTATCATCATAGATGTGGTGGGCTCCTACTTCTACGACAAAAAATCATGACAGAAAATGGGCTTTTCATCCTGGGTGGGCTGGAGACGCAGCTGCATGACATTCTTTAGGCCGTCCATGACGGAAAAAACCGTGGTAGAAGCGAGGGCGAGGAAAATTTCGGGGAGTTCCCGGTTACGGTTGGAGGTCGGGGGCCGAGCGATGCGCGTTTCTCTCGTACACGCACGCGCGTGTGTGCGAGGCGTTGGCTCTAACTGAACCCGAGCAAGGCGTTGGGCTCTAACTGAACCCAAGCGATTGCACTGCAGGCTATGCATTGCTGAACCCGAGCGATTGATCGATGGCTGTTAACTGAACCCGATCGAGCGATTCCTTCGCTACTGCTGCTAATTGAAGCCGATCGATGC
>NC_041390.1:534604019-534639078 GCF_002162155.2 Triticum dicoccoides | reverse complement strand
ATAGGACCCCGTGGAGGGCTGGATGAACAGGACCACCCCGTGGAGGGCAGGATGAACAGTAGCCGTGGAGGGGTGGTTGAACAGGAGCCCCTGGATAGGGCTGGTTGAACAGTAGCCGGTGGAGTAGCGCGCGGTGGAGGCTGGATGAACAGGAGCCCGTGGATGAACAGTCGCAGGTGGAGGCTGGAGGAGGTCGACGGTGGATGAACAGTAGCTCGTGGAGGCTGGACGGGGTCGACGGTGGAGATGAACAGTATCCCATGGAGTCCCATTTAGCGGTATGCCACACCCCTCCCGATGAACAGGACCCCCGTTTCGACCGTAGCGCTCCAACACAAGTCCGTTTCGTCCGTTTTGCGGTACGGCACACCCCTCCCAATCAACAGGACCCCCGTTTCGACCGTAGGAGGTCCGTTTCCTTCGTTTTACAGTACGCCAGACCCCTCCCGATGAACAGGATCCCGTTTCGAACATGGCCGGTCGAACACAAGGCCGTTTCCTCCGTTTTCGATATGCCAGGCCTCGTTTCCATCGCCTTCCGTCCAAGCCCTCCCGATGAACACGACCATGCATTCCGTTCCAACCCAGCCGGTTGGCTCCCATGCGTTCCATTGCCTCCCCATGAACACGACGCATTCCGTTGCCTCCCCATGAACATGACGCATTTCGTTGCCTCCCCATGAACACGACGACGACGTTGTTTCTCCATTCCGACCCAGCCATGTACACGAGCCCTCACCATACGTATGCGCAAGTAGGCATTCAAGAACCCGCCCGTATGTACACATACGTGGCCGTATTTTCTTTCTTGCACCCTGGCCGCCTCTACCACAACATGTGCGCGCCTCTACATCGACCAGTATATATGTACTTACACGTTCGCGACCAGAATGACAATGCTATGTACGCTTCGACCAGGTGGGTCCCGACTGTCAAGCACTTCCTTGCGTGCGAAGATGTAGCTGGTGGGTCCCAGCAGTCAGGGGGCGAAATACGATGGCCCGTGGGTCCCACTGTCAGGTGGAGGAATAATTATTTTGCACATAATAAGGAGGCACTTCCTTGCTGCGGTCATGGACCCAGCTGTCAGCCTCTTCACGTACAGTCCACGTCCGATGGAAGCCGTTCCTTGACCACGTTGACCACGCCATGCCGAGAGCACCAGGGTGGTGGACGACGGTGAGGCCTAGGAAGGGGACGACGCGGAGCCAGGGAAGACGCGGCAGTGGATGCCCACGTGTAGAGGAGTACGAGGGTTCACTGGTTCGCTGCGGTATGAGGCTGCCGTCGCCGAAGAATAACAGGGGTGTGGGTGAGTAGAGGGATGGCCTGGCCAGCGGTGGGAGTAGTAGGGGGCGGTGAGGCCTCTGCCGCATCGCAGCCGACCACAGGAGGCAGGAGCACGAGGCACGACCAGCGCTGGTTTGGGCGGCTGGAGCAAGAAGACCAGAGGTTGAAGAAGCACTACGACCATTGGATGGACATCGTACGGTCACTGGAGCTAGAATCGTGCATATTGACTAAGTTGACAAAGCCCTCCGTCCCCGTCAACTTAGTAGGCCCACAAGTCAGCCTGCCACTATACAGGGGGAGTATTCATTTTTTTGTGCGTAATAAGGAGGCACTTCCTTGCGTGCGAAGATATAGCTGGTGGGTCCGAGCTGTTAGCGGCAGTAACGTTTTTTTGTGAAATACAGAGGCCATTTCGGTGGGTCCCTGATGTCAGGTGGAGGAATCATTATTTTGCGCGTAATGAGGCATTTCCTTACGTGCGGCCGTGGACCCAGCTGTCGGCCTGTCCATGTAAAGTCCACTTCAGATGCATGTCGGTCGTTGACCACGTTGACCAGGCCCCGCCGAGAGCACCAGGGGGGTGGACGACGGTGAGGCCTAGGAAGGGAACGACACGGAGGCAGGGAAGACTCGACAGTTGTTTCCCACGCGGAGGGGAGTACGACTGTACGAGGGTTTACTGGTTCGTCTGCCATCGTCGGAGAATAACAGCAGGTGTGGGTGAGTAGAGGGATGGCTAGGCCAACGATTGGAGTACGGTGGGGCGGTGAGGCCTGCGCAGCAGCAGAGCCGGCCGCGGGGAGGAGGGAGCAGGCAGTCCCGCCGGCGCCTGTTTGAGCGGCTGGAGCAGGAAGAGCAGAGATTGAAGAAGCACGACAGCCGTTGGATGGCCATCCAACAGTCACTGCTTGTGCGTCAACCTTTTTTTAGGAAAGCCTCAAATATGTGGAAAATAGCATACAACCCATCTGCCATTATTTCTAATAATTTACAGACCATTTGCTAATTATTAAGGTTTTTTGGAGCCCATATTCTTTTCGTTAGCATTACAGCCCATATTGTGGCCACGGTTAAAAAATTATACGAAATTTTGCATATTTTGGTGCGGTCCGAACTGTTTTTAATCCCGAAATTTTGACTCACTTTCAAACTGATTTTAAAAATAAATGTATATCAATATAAAATCCAACAAATTCTCCACACATAAAAATTAATGTAATTTCAAATCTCGAAATGAAAAAAAGATATTTGAAACTAATTGCTGGTTTGATGTGTTCTAAAAATGTACAACCCATTTCTCATTACTGATGGGCCATTTTCTCGGCCAGCCGAATGAAAGCTCTCCTCGTCTTGAAATATTTGCAGCCCAACAGGCTTGACAAAGCGACTTACTTGGCAAATCACAAAAAAACTGGGCTGTGGCCGTGGACCCAGCTGTTAGCCTCTCCACGTACAGTACTCTTCTGATGGAATGTCGTTGACCACGTTGACCACGCCGCGCCGAGAGCACCAAGGCGGTGGACGACGGCGAGGCCTAGGAAGGGGACGACGCGGAGCCAGGGAAGACGCGGCAGTGGATGCCCACGCGGAGAGGAGTACGAGGGTTCATTGGTTCGACTGCGATGTGAGGCTGCCGTCGCCACAGGGCCTGGCTAGCGGTGGGAGTAGTAGGGGAGATGAGGCCTCATCCGCAGCACAGCCGGCCACTGGAGGCAGGAGCAGGTCGTCTCCCCGGCGCTGGTTTGGGCGGCTGGTGCAAGAAGAGCAGTGATTGAAGAAGCAGCAGGACCGTTTGATTCAAATCCAACGGTTACTGCTGCTAGAATTGTTTGTTGACTAAGTTGACAAGCCCTGTGTACGCGTCAACTTAGTAGGCCCACAGGTCAGCCTCCCAACCGGTGCGCCCTAGATGTCAGTGGGAGGAATCATTTTTTCGCGTAATAAGGAGGCAGTTGATTGCGTGCGGCCAGGCGAGCGGAGGGAGTAGGGTGGGCCGGGGAAGCCTGGGCAGCATCACAGCGGGCCACAAGAGGAGGGAGCAGGCAGTCCCACCGGCGCTACTTTAGGCGGCTGGAACAGGAAGATCAGAGATTGAAGAAGCACGTCGGCCGTTGGATGGACATCCAACACTAATTGCTGCTAGAATCGTGTGTTCACTGACAAAGCCTTGCGTAAACAAGTCAGCCTCGAAATCT
The DNA here is from genome assembly GCF_002162155.2 of Triticum dicoccoides. Taxonomy (NCBI): domain Eukaryota; kingdom Viridiplantae; phylum Streptophyta; class Magnoliopsida; order Poales; family Poaceae; genus Triticum; species Triticum dicoccoides. The sequence goes on along the minus strand of NC_041390.1, from coordinate 534,635,590 downwards.
GTGGCATGTACAACCCATTTGCTATTATTTTTATAATTTTTACTCATTTTCTAATTCATATGGAATTTATTGCAGACCATTTTCCATTTTTAGAATTGCTGGCCATTTTCTGGTCAGTACCAGGGTCAAAAAATTAACTAAATATGTGGGAAACTTTGAAAATTCGCAAATTTTTGCTGGGGAACGAAATATTCTTAATCCAAAAATTAATAGCCATACTAAAACAAATTTAAAAATAAATTAGTACTATGTCATGTTAAATCCAATGAAATGCGTATAAGATATCAGTGAAGAACAAAAACAAAAAAAGAAACTTATATCCCATTTGCTATCATTTTTTTGGAATTTTCAACCCCTTTTGATATTACTTTTAACAGACATTGACCATACTCTTAAGCCAGGCCGGAACGCATCCCTCCTCGTCTTGAAAGATTTGCATCCCTTTAATTCGGAGAAAACAAATAGGCCTAGCTTGGGTATTCTTCAAAAAGAAATATTGGGCTACCTATTTTCCCAAAGAACTGGTGCATGAGCATTTAGCTTTATTTATTTACTTATTTATTTATTTACTTATTTATGTTTAGGGGACCATGAGCATGTACCTGGGCCGGATTCATGTGAGAGCCTCTCTTCTAGTTAATTATGGGCTTCTCTATTGGGCGTTCATCAGTGGGCTGCATGTTATCAACAAGTGGAAAATGTGTTCCGAGTTTCAAAAAAAATGTGTTCCGTATGATAAATAGTATGAGTTACGTACGGTACGGGGCACTAAAGGATCAAACCGTGCAACGACTTCCAAAACATTGTGTTTGTCGTTCTAACAACACATTTATTCAACCAACAGATGAAATATACTATTGATTATACATTGAAAACAGCAGCAGCAGCAACCAGGGCTGGGGGCGCAACAGAAGCAGTAAGCAGACCGGAAGAGTGAAGATGTAGCTCTCTCTTCCAAACCAAACATCAGCCATCATTACAAAAGGGCTACCAAAAAAGAACAAGTGTATGCATCAAACTAAATAAAGATCCTACTACACCAAGTGTACGCATCTAACTAACTGGCTCAGTTAGACGTTACTATTTATTAAGCTATGGAGATTGGCTGACGGCTTGAACCAGATGGGTGCCTGACGGGGGAAAATCCAGCCAGCAGGTCGAAGCCTGATACTTGCGACCCTCTCTCCTACTTTGGGCTACAGAGCGTGGCTGTCAGGACCCCGACTCGATGTCACATCGATCTAGCTGGTAACACCTCATATCACTTTGCGGCCTCACGCACGGTATCCCCACGGGTGTCGTCTTTACCTTTTCCCGGGACCGTTTGCGCCTTTTGGCTCACGTATATGATAGTGTCGCTAGCATCCATATGATAAAGAGCCCGGGCTGACATGACTAGTCGTAAACCCAAAGTGGCACAGACTTACAGGGACAGGCATCCATGACCCAGCTTCGAACGTGTCGGTCATCAGCAAGTGGGTCCGGGCTGTAGCACTGGGCTAGTAGGACTCCGGTAAACCGGGCTGTAGCGGACTAACAGGACTCCGGTACTCAAAGCGTGACATTTCCCCGAAGGGACAGACACAGGAACGAAGAAGGACACATGCCGGCCAGCCTAGGTGTTCCAGAGCAGTAGCAAGCTACCATGGCTCAGTGGTAACACTAGGAGACATTTCCCGGTAAGAGAGGCTACTAAAGATAAACAACTAGATAGTCAGATCCCACACATACCAAGCATTTCAATCATACACACAATATGCTCGATATGTGCAAATACAACGAAGCATCACAACATGACTCTATGACACAAGTACTTTAATTAAGGCTCAGTGAGCCATACATAACATACACAAAGGTACGGGTCTCACGACCCCACATACAAGTCATACAGTCATACAAACCAGCAGCGGAAGTAACTTGTCTGAGTACAGACAACTAATAAAATAAAAGAGGCTTGGAAAGCCTAGCTATACTACGTGGTCCATCACAAGCTCAGGGTCACCACCTGGGTCTTTAGCCTACTCGTTGATGTCAACGTCTACATAGAACCCATCAGAAGGGGTTGCAGCGTCTTCTGTAAAAATGTAGATTATAGCAACATGAGTACAAAGGTACTCAGCAAGACTTACATCAGATCCTACATACATGCTTAGTATCAAGAAGGGTTGGTGGAGTTATTGCAGCAAGCCAGCTTTGACTCTTGGCTAGACTATCCTACGATACTCCAACTTGAAATGGTTTTTGCGCACACGAGTCCACTACTCACCACTTCAATACACTACCGAGGATCCACCTCCGTCTTCCTACGGAAGAGCCATCCTCGGCACTCACACTTATCTTGAGGCTTTTAGTAGTTTCCATTTACTTGTCTATGAACTGTATAGGCAACCAAGTAGTCCTTTACCGCGGACGCGGCTATTCGAATAGATCATGTTAACCCTGCAGGGGTGTACTTCTTCATACATGTTTCCACCACTTAGCGTCTGCACACGACATGTGCTCGGCAGACTTCAAGCGAAAGCCGACGTGGGTGTAGACCACGACCTACCTAAACACTTAAGCCTCTAGTCCAGGTTTATCGCCTATTCAGGTTCCATCCGCAGGGAGTCCGACCGAGGTTTCCCATACGGCCCCGAACGATGTGAACAGGGTTCCCGAGATACCTAACGGGTATTCGGTACACCGTGCCACGTACCTACCGCATCACAGCCCACCCCTACGGTCAGCGCTGTCCACGGCCTCCAGTAGGCTACAAACACCAGAAACTACTTGCAACTCCTGGACAGAGAGCTAGGGTGAATAAGAAGTCGAGCGGGGTCATATTTCAGGGCCCAATGCATGGTAGTAGCTGTATCTTAAATCACGCATACAGATCTCAGTGCTTAAGGTCGGTTTCAATGAAACAACCCACCATGTACTCCTACATGGCCTCTCATCGATACCTTTACCAAATCGTGTTCACCACACCACTCTCATTACCGAGATAAACATTTCACTCTAGCCCATCACCCAGATGAACCAGACCTGACACGACTCTAAGCATAGCAGGCATAGCAAGGTAGGAACAACACATACATATGGCTCAAACAACTCCTACACATGCTAGTGGGTTTCATCTAGTTACTGTGGCAATGACAGGTCATGCAGAGGAAATGGGTTCAACTACCGTAGCACACAGCAGTTTGAAACGCGTTGTCTTAATGCAGTAAGAGAGAGCAGGAGCGAGAACATGGGATTGTATCGATATGATCAAATGGTTGGTTGCTTGCCTGATGGTTCGATGCACGGATATGGTTCTTCGTTAGGGTAATCACGGTACTCCTCGGGGACAGAACCTGTCGCAAAGGGCATCGATACACAAGCATCACCAAACAATGTGCAACAATATGATGCATGCATGAAACATGCCAATATGAGTGTATTGGGCTAATGCAACTAAAGCCAGAAGGGTTTGAACAAATTTGAATCAAAGATTCAAATTCCAAATTCAAATATGGCCTTTTAAAGTGCCTTTTCTTGTTCTGCTTAAAACATCAATTTAACTTGTTTGATCATGCATGAAAATAGTACAGATGGATAGATTGGATTTTTCTGATCATTTTTCATATATAATTTGTCCAATTTGGAGTTACAGAATAAAAGTTATGAATTTTTGAAGTTTAAATAATATTCTGGAATTTCCTGATTTAAATTAAATCCAGAAAATCAATTACTGCGTCAGCCTGACGTCAGTGTGACGTCAGCAGGTCAACGGAACTGGTCCAGGTCAAACCTGACAGTGGGTCCCGCATGTCAGGGTGATTATTTTAATTAAAACTTAATTAAAACTAATCCTGTTTAATTAACAGGGCTGGGCCCCACCTGTCATTGACTCAGGGGAGTCAACCAGGGCCCACCCGTGGTCAAACCCGAGTTGGCTGCACCGGCGTTTAGCCGCCGGCGAGCCCGACGCGGCGGCGGAAGTGGTTTTGGTCATTTCGGCCACCAAACGGACTGCGGAGACCACTGGAGTGGAGCTGAGGCCAACCCGCAGCTCTTGGCGGAGCCCGTTGGGGTCGGGGTGGCCGGAGTCGACGGCGGCGAGCTCGGCTGCGGCCGCCGGGGTTCGGTCGTGCACGGGATCGGTGCTGGAGCTCGAAGTCGAGCAAAGCGAGGCGCTAGGGATGCTCTACGGGGTCTTGCGAACTTGTTGGACTCGCCGGGGTGACCAAATGGTCACCGGAGCTGCGTCGACGGCGAGCTCGGCGACGGCGGAGGTTCGGCCATGGTGGGGAGGTGGCTACGGTGAGGGAACGAGGGGAAGGAGAGGGGGAAACGGTGGCGTAGCTCACCGCGGTTGCAGTGGGCGTCGAAGCGGGCTCGGGGACGCGCTGGAGACGGCGAATCGACGGCGACGGTGGTCGGAGCCCGAAGAGGGGAACGGCGACGTGGCGGCGATGCAGGGCTTCCGGGGAGCTGTGGAGCGGTGGGGAGGAAGAGGGGGTCGTGGCGGAGCTCCTGAGCTAGTCGGGGGAGCGAGGGGTGGTCGGAGACAGCGGCTAAGGCGAACGGCGGCGACGGTGGTGTTCGGCCGGGCGAGAGAGAGAGCGAGGGAGAGGAGAGGAGAGCCGGGGGAGAGTGAGAGAGAGCAGGGGGGAGGGCGTGGCGTCGTCCAGGGAGTCGAGCGAGGAGGGGAGGCCAGGCAAGCAGGCGAGCAGGTGGCGTGGCGCGGTGGCCGTGCGCGCGCGCCGGCCACACTCCCCTCCCTCTGTCGGGGCGAAGACGACAGAGGAGGGAGGTGGGCTGGGCCGGCTGCCGGCTGGGCCAGCCAGCTGGCTGGGCCGCACAGTGGAGGAGCCCAGGTAAGCTCCTCCGGTTATATATTTTTCTGTTTTTGTTTTATTTAATATATCTGCAACTTTGTTGAATTAAATAAAATACCTAGGCAAGTTCAAAAATCACCAAACTATTCCTGGCCCATAGTTGGATTATTTCCAACATGAAACATTTTAGTTTGGAGATATTTGAGCATTTAAATATTTTATATTATTTTAAATGCCCAAATTCAAATATTTATGAATTAATTCAAAAACCCTAAGATGGCCTAGGAAAATGTGCACCACTTTTGGCAGAGGTTCTGAACCAAGACAAAAATGATGGGCATTTAGAAGGGCATTTCAGGTTCATTGAAAATTATTTTAGTAAACCCTAGTTGGTTTCAGAGGGGACTGGGGGTTCTGTCATCCCCATTTCAAGTTTCTGATGAAAGAGTAAACATGATGCAACACTCTAATGCATGACTAGCTAGGTTGTGACAACTCACCCCCACTCAAAAGAATCTCGTCCCGAGATTTGGGTTCCTCCGGGAAGAAGGCGGGGTACTCGAGTCGAAGACGATCCTCCCTTTCCCAAGTTGCTTCATCCTCAGAATGGTGCGACCATTGAACCTTGAGAAACTTGATATTATGACGTCGGGTGGTACGTTCGGCCTGATCGAGGATACGAACGGGGTACTCTCGATATGTAAGATTATCTTGGAGATCAAGCGTTTCGTGGTCCACTTCACGGATAGGATCCGAGAAGCAACGCCTGAGTTGAGAAACGTGGAAGACATCGTGAACTCTGGAGAGGTGCGGAGGTAGTTCCAACTGGTAGGCAACTTCTCCTTGTTTGGCAAGAATGCGAAAAGGTCCAATGTAACGAGGAGCCAATTTGCCTTTGATACCGAAACGATGGGTTCCCTTCAGAGGGGTGACCCGAAGATAAGCCTTCTCGTCAACCTCGAAAGTCATAGCCTTATGTTTTCGGTCATATTGACTCTTTTGACGAGATTGAGCTGTTTTCAACTTTTCACGAACGATACGAACTTGCTCTTCTGCTTCCTGAATCATATCCGAGCCAAAGAATTGTCTTTCCCCGGTCTCTGACCAGTTAAGGGGTGTTCGACACCGTCGTCCATAGAGAACTTCAAAAGGGGCTTTACCCAAGCTAGATTGATAGCTGTTGTTATAAGCGAATTCGGCAAATGGAAGGCACTTCTCCCAGTCCATTCCGAATGAGATAACAGAGGCTCGAAGCATGTCTTCTAGAATTTGGTTGACGCGTTCCACTTGACCACTCGACTGAGGGTGGAAAGCGGTGCTAAAGGAGAGACGAGTTCCCATAGCATTTTGGAAACTTTCCCAAAATCGAGAGGTGAAAAGACTTCCTCGATCCGAGTTAATTTCCAAAGGAACACCATGAAGAGACACTATTCGGGAGATGTATAAGTCTGCCAGTTGACTAGCGGTTATACTCTCACGAACAGGTAAGAAATGGGCTACTTTGGAAAGACGATCGACCACGATGAAAATAGCATTATTCCCTCTCTTGGTCCTGGGAAAACCGGTAATGAAATCCATACCAATTTTATCCCATTTCCATTCAGGAATAGATAGGGGTTGAAGGGTGCCAGCAGGCCGTTGATGCTCTGCTTTTACACGACGACAGACGTCGCAATTAGCAATATACTGAGCAATTTCTCTCTTCATCCTAGTCCACCAGAACCTCTGGCGTAGGTCCTGATACATCTTAGTACTACCGGGATGAATAGTGAGAGGATATTCATGAGCCTCCTTAAGGATCAACTGCCGTAGATGCTGGTTCTTGGGAACCACTAGACGGTTCTCAAAGTACACAACACCATGATCATTTGTGGAGAAACAACTAGCACCTCCGCTAGCAATGTTCTCCTTGATCTTAGCTATTCCCTTATCTCGCTTCTGGGCAGCAATGATTTGATCCGTAAGAGTAGGTTTCGCCACCAAGGTGGAGAGAAATCCTTGAGGAACAATGTGAAGGTTAAGCTTCCGAAATTCCTAATGGAGAAGCGGTTGACTTTGTTGTAACATTAGATTGTTACAATAAGATTTACGACTTAGCGCATCAGCCATGACGTTGGCTTTCCCTGGGGTGTAGGTTATTCCTAAGTCGAAGTCTGTGATCAATTCAACCCAACGTCTCTGCCTGAGATTCAAATCCGGTTGGGTGAAAATATACTTCAGACTTTGGTGATCAGTGAATATTTCGCAATGATTACCGAGGAGGTAATGTCGCCAGGTCTTAAGTGCATAGACTACGGCTGCAAGCTCTAGATCATGAGTAGGATAATTCTCCTCATGTGGGTGCAATTGCCGTGAAGCGTAGGCAATTACGTGTCGATCTTGCATGAGAATGCAACCTAGTCCTTGTCGCGAGGCGTCGCAGTAGATAACAAAGTCCTTAGAGAAGTCTGGCGGTACCAGTACGGGAGCAGAAGTCAGGCGTCTTTTTAGTTCCTGAAAGCTGTGCTCACATTGTGGAGTCCATTCGAACTTCTTATCTTTCTTGAGGAGTTCGGTTAGGGGTTTAGCAACCTTGGAGAAGTTCTCGACAAAGCGACGACAATAGTTCGCTAAGCCCAGAAAGCTCCGAACTTGCTTGACCGATTCAGGTGGAGTCCAGTTAAGGACGGCTTGAACTCGCTCAGGGTTAACAGCAATACCTTTACTAGATATTACATGACCCAGATAGGTCACTTCCGACAACCAGAATTCACATTTAGAAAATTTGGCATAAAGGCGATGCTCTCGAAGTTTCTGCAACACTAGCCTTAGATGTTCGGCATGTTCTTCCTCGTTCTTGGAGTAGATGAGTATATCATCGAGGTAAACCACGACGAATTTATCCAAATACTCCATGAAGATTGAGTTCATTAACCGAGAAAAGGTGGCTGGAGCGTTGGTTAAACCGAAGGACATGACGGTGTACTCGTATTGGCCATAACGAGTAACAAAGGCCGTTTTAGGAATGTCCCCGTTTCTGATTTTGATTTGATGGTAGCCCAACCTCAAGTCCATTTTGGAGAAGACTGAGGATCCAGCGAGCTGATCGTACAGGTCGTTGATCCTGGGAAGTGGATATTTGTTCTTGATTGTGACCAAGTTGACAGGTCGGTAATCTACAACCATCCGGTCCGTACCATCCTTCTTCTTGACGAATAGGACGGGGCAAGCCCACGGAGAAGAGCTAGGTCGGATGAAACCCTTTTTCAAGGACTCACCGAGTTGTTTCTTAAGTTCGGCTAGTTCTAGGGGTGCCATCTTATAAGGTCTTCTAGCAATCGGAACGGTTCCTGGAATGAGGTCTATTACAAACTCAACATCCCTGTCAGGTGGAACACCTGGCAATTCCTCTGGAAAGACATCCGGGAAGTCACGGACTACCGGAACGTCCTCAAGGTCTGGCAAAGGGCTGGCGTTAAGAGAATATAATTGTCGCTTGGCTATTCGGGTCAAGACATTGACTATCTTCCCCGAAGGATGGGTGAGTTGAACAGTCCTAGAGAAGCAATCGATTTGGGCATGATGAGCCGACATCCAGTCCATACCCAGAATGATATTAATATCTGAAGATTTAAGGGCTATCAAAGATGCAAGGAAAACAAGTCTGTCGACTTGGATTTCGTTCCCATGGCTTACTCTAGAAGTTTGCCATTTGGATCCCGGAGTTTGGATTACCATAGAGGTTGGCATATCACCGAATGCGATGTTATGCAAGCGAGCATAATTTTCAGATATAAAAGAATGAGAGGCTCCTGTATCGAAAAGAACAGATGCCGGGTGGCAGTTAACAAGAAGCGTACCGAGAACGACGTTGGGATCCTCTTGAGCTTCTTCGGCAGAGATACAGTTGACATGGCCACGCGAAGCGGTGACCGGTTTAGCATGAAACACTTTCCCTGTCGGCTTGCCACGGCCAACAGCTTTAGCAGATTGATTGGGGTTGGTCTGGGGACACTCACGCATATAGTGACCAGATTCCCCACACTTGAAACAAGTCACGGAACTGGTACGTGGAGGAGCATTGTTAGTTGGACCCCCATAGGGCTTGGCTGGAGCAGACTGTTGAACGGGGCGAGGCGCCTGGAAGGATGGCCTCGGTGTGAACCTGGGTGGCAGGGCGGTGTTGGGTACCCACACGCGGCGCTTCTGAGGACCAGCACCGGATGAGGAACCCATGTCACGACCATGCTTGCGTGTTGCGTCATAGTCAGTCTGACCAGTTTCAGCACTGATGGCTTTGTTGACAAGTTTCGAAAAAGATGTGCACTCATGCAGACGGAGGTCACGGCGAAGCTCAGGACTAAGGCCCTTACGGAACCTTGCTTGCTTCTTGGCGTCAGTAGACACTTCCTCAGTTGCATATCGGGCGAGATTACCAAACTCCCTGCTATAGGCATCCACAGAAAGTCGGCCTTGGGTGAAACTGCAAAATTCTTCACGTTTACGGTCCATGAGACCCTCCGGAATGTGATGTTCACGGAAAGCCTCGCTGAACTCAGCCCAAGTAGTGACATGGCCCGCTGGGCGCATAGCTCCATAATTCTCCCACCATAGACTGGCGGGGCCTTCAAGATGATATGCAGCAAAGGTGACCTTGTCAGCCTCCGCTACCAGCGCGGAACGCAGTTTATGGGAGATACTACGAAGCCAGTCATCAGCGTCGAGAGGCTCGACGGAGTGGTGGAACATGGGTGGATGCAATTTGATAAAATCACTGAGTGACACCACGTTAGCCCTCTGATGGTGTGCTGTATTCTGTTCAATACGCTCCAACAAACGGTTCATCTCCCGCTTGTTTCTCTCAGCTTCCATCATCACCTTGGCTAGTGAAGGAGGATGAGGCAGATTTACATCCCTGGCTTCACTGCCTTCGGCCTGCTCTTGAGAAGCAGGGTTAGCGCGCGTGTTGACCATCCTAGGAAATCAAGACAATGTTTTAGTCAGGATGGTAAAATTCCGACATAGGATTTATAATGTAAGAAATAACTCGGAATGCAAGATGATCATCCGTATGACATGGTAGATACAGAAACTGCTTCTTTATTCCATCGTCATACACACCATACAGGGTTTAGTACAAGACCAAACAAAGTACTATTATGGTGAAAAGAGGATTACATCTCATCGGAGACATTCCAAGCTCCTATACATTATTTTTCTACATCTCCGGAAAGAGTACAAACTAGGTCATATCCCATGAGTCACGCGGGACGATAGACGACACAGCTAGTGCGAACTAGTGATACTACCACTAACTCAGACCGATCCGTAGTAGTCCTCGTAAAAGTCACCTCCATAGCCTGGGAGTTCAACATGATCATCCGGAAACAGACGGTCTCGCGGAGCTTGTGGACCATAGGGGCTAGGATGAGGCCTTGGACCAACAAACGGTGGCCTGCGGGGACCGCGAGGTGGGGTGATGCCTCCTACATCACGCCAAACCATCACGTCTGGCAGAGCAGATCTCACAGGATAGAGATCGCGCATATCTGAATATCCAGCTTGCACCGCCGGTGCGAACCGAGTCAAAGTGGCCCAGTGGTCAGCACGGGTGTTGAAGAGCTCTAGCCTTAAGGCCCGATTTTCTCGGTCCTTATCCTCGAGCATCTCAGCAGTGGTGCGAGTCCGTGAATCCTCCTGAGTGGGGTCAGCATAGATAGCCTGGAGATACCCTTGGGCTCCCGGAAGTGATCCTGGCATATACCGGAAATCAGAGTCCCGAAATATACCAGATCTGACTCGCATAATGGTCATCATAGAGTAGGCGGCGTCCTGCACAGCCATCTCAATAGTAACCCCGAGTCCATAGGAGCAGTGAAGAGGCTCGATGGATCCAGGATAAGATGGAAATATCCTGACAGTGCAGAGATACTGGCTTTGATTAAAGTCTCGGAATTGCTCTTCGACCATGTACTCAGGATACCAGCGGTATCCAGCCTCAGTCATTACCCTGACCAACTTAGCAGTATGGCCGGGTACATCTAGGCATCGAGTCAGGTGAACCACTTGATTAAGGTCGCGAGTGGCCATCTGAAAGCACAATCATAATGCAAGGGCATTAGAATTTCTAGCAAAATTTCGGCAGCATAACAGCTGTAAATGCTCAAGAAGGATTTTGAGACATTTGACAAAGGATTACATATACACTCATCATCATCATAACAAGGTTCTGAATCCATTCTAACAACATAATGTGGTAGTAGAACTGAACTAGGCTTGTATCCATCAAACTTATAAGGTACTACTGATTAGTAACACGTGATCCTGATAGAGAGAATAGATCCTAATTCCTTAAGCCCCGGTGGAAGAATGGACTGACTCAGATCAGAAAGTCATAAGGTAAAGGAGTAAAAAGAGCCTTACGTTCCATCCCACAAACAATTCCCCTACATATAACTAAAGAATTTCTAGACTCAACATCGACCAGTTTGGCTTGGAGAACCTACAGGCAGTCCGGCTCTGATGCCAACGCTGTCAGGACCCCGACTCGATGTCACATCGATCTAGCTGGTAACACCTCATATCACTTTGCGGCCTCACGCACGGTATCCCCACGGGTGTCGTCTTTACCTTTTCCCGGGACCGTTTGCGCCTTTTGGCTCACGTATATGATAGTGTCGCTAGCATCCATATGATAAAGAGCCCGGGCTGACATGACTAGTCGTAAACCCAAAGTGGCACAGACTTACAGGGACAGGCATCCATGACCCAGCTTCGAACGTGTCGGTCATCAGCAAGTGGGTCCGGGCTGTAGCACTGGGCTAGCAGGACTCCGGTAAACCGGGCTGTAGCGGACTAACAGGACTCCGGTACTCAAAGCGTGACATTTCCCCGAAGGGACAGACACAGGAACGAAGAAGGACACATGCCGGCCAGCCTAGGTGTTCCAGAGCAGTAGCAAGCTACCATGGCTCAGTGGTAACACTAGGAGACATTTCCCGGTAAGAGAGGCTACTAAAGATAAACAACTAGATAGTCAGATCCCACACATACCAAGCATTTCAATCATACACACAATATGCTCGATATGTGCAAATACAACGAAGCATCACAACATGACTCTACGACACAAGTACTTTATTTAAGGCTCAGGGAGCCATACATAACATACACAAAGGTACGGGTCTCACGACCCAGCATTCAAGTCATACAGTCATACAAACCAGCAGCGGAAGTAACTTGTCTGAGTACAGACAACTAGTAAAATAAAAGAGGCTTGGGAAGCCTAGCTATACTACATGGTCCTTCACAAGCTCAGGATCACCACCTGGGCCTTTAGCCTACTCGTTGATGTCAACGTCTACGTAGAACCCATCAGAAGGGGTTGCAGCGTCTTCTGTAAAATGTAAATTATAGCAACATGAGTACAAAGGTACTCAGCAAGACTTACATCAGAACCTACATACATGCATATTATCAAGAAGGGTTGGTGGAGTTATTGCAGCAAGCCAGCTTTGACTCTTGGCTAGACTATCCTACGATAATTCAACTTGAAATGGTTTTGCGCACACGAGTCCACTACTCACCACTTCAATACACTACCGAGGATCCGCCTCCGTCTTCCTACGGAAGAGCCATCCTCGGCACTCACACTTGTCTTGAGGCTTTTAGTAGTTTCCATTTACTTGTCTATGAACTGTATAGGCAACCAAGTAGTCCTTTACCGCGGACGCGGCTATTCGAATAGATCATGTTAACCCTGCAGGGGTGTACTTCTTCATACACGCTCTCACCACTTACCGTCGTTTACACGACATGTACTCGGCAACCTTCAAGCGGAAGCCCAACGTGGGTGTCGGCCACGACCTACCTAATCACCTAAGCCTCCAGTCCAGGTTTATCGCCTATTCAGGTTCCATCCGCAGGGAGTCCGGCCGAGGTTTCCCATACGGCCTCGAACGATGTGAACAGGGTTCCCGAGATACCTAACGGGTATTCGGTACACCCGGCCACGTACCTACCGCATCACAGCCCACCCCTACGGTCAGCGCTGTCCACGGCCTCCAGTAGGCTACAAACACCAGAAACTACTTGCAACTCCTGGACGGAGAACTAGGGTGAATAAGAAGCCGAGAGGGTCCATTGGTTTCGGGCCCAATGCATGGTAGTAGCTGATTCTTAAATCACACATACAGATCTCAGTGCTTAAGGTCGGCTTCAATGAAACAACCCACCATGTACTCCTACATGGCCTCTCATCGATACCTTTACCAAATCGTGTTCACCACACCACTCTCATTACCAACATAAACATTTCACTCTAGCCCATCACCCAGATGAACCAGACCTGACACGACTCTAAGCATAGCAGGCATAGCAAGGTAGGAACAACACATACATATGGCTCAAACAACTCCTACACATGCTAGTGGGTTTCATCTAGTTACTGTGGCAATGACAGGTCATGCAGAGGAAATGGGTTCAACTACCATAGCACACAGCAGTTTGAAACGCGTTGTCTTAATGCAGTAAAAGAGAGCAGGAGCGAGAACATGGGATTGTATCGACATGATCAAATGGTTGGTTGCTTGCCTGATGGTTCGATGCACTGATACGGTTCTTCGTTAGGGTAATCACGGTACTCTTCGGGGACAGAACCTGCCGCAGAGAGCACCAATTCACAAACATTACCAAACAGTATGCAACAATATGATGCATGCATGAGACATGGCAAAATGAGTGTATTGGCTAATGCAACTAAAACCAGAAGGGTTTGAACAAATTTGAATCAAGGATTCAAATTTCAAATTCAAATATGGCCTTTTAAAGTGCTTTTCCTTGTTCTGCTTAAAACATCAATTTAACTTGTTTGATCATGCATGAAAATAGTACAGATGGATAGATTGGATTTTTCTGATCATTTTTCATATATAATTTGTCCAATTTGGAGTTACAGAATAAAAGTTATGAATTTTTGAAGTTTAAATAATATTCTGGAATTTCCTGATTTAAATTAAATCCAGAAAATCAATTACTGCGTCAGCCTGACGTCAGTGTGACGTCAGCAGGTCAACGGAACTGGTCCAGGTCAAACCTGACAGTGGGTCCCGCATGTCAGGGTGATTATTTTAATTAAAACTTAATTAAAACTAATCCTGTTTAATTAACAGGGCTGGGCCCCACCTGTCATTGACTCAGGGGAGTCAACCAGGGCCCACCCGTGGTCAAACCCGAGTTGGCTGCACCGGCGTTTAGCCGCCGGCGAGCCCGACGCGGCGGCGGAAGTGGTTTTGGTCATTTCGGCCACCAAACGGACTGCGGAGACCACTGGAGTGGAGCTGAGGCCAACCCGCAGCTCTTGGCGGAGCCCGTTGGGGTCGGGGTGGCCGGAGTCGACGGCGGCGAGCTCGGCTGCGGCCGCCGGGGTTCGGTCGTGCACGGGATCGGTGCTGGAGCTCGAAGTCGAGCAAAGCGAGGCGCTAGGGATGCTCTACGGGGTCTTGCGAACTTGTTGGACTCGCCGGGGTGACCAAATGGTCACCGGAGCTGCGTCGACGGCGAGCTCGGCGACGGCGGAGGTTCGGCCATGGTGGGGAGGTGGCTACGGTGAGGGAACGAGGGGAAGGAGAGGGGGAAACGGTGGCGTAGCTCACCGCGGTTGCAGTGGGCGTCGAAGCGGGCTCGGGGACGCGCTGGAGACGGCGAATCGACGGCGACGGTGGTCGGAGCCCGAAGAGGGGAACGGCGACGTGGCGGCGATGCAGGGCTTCCGGGGAGCTGTGGAGCGGTGGGGAGGAAGAGGGGGTCGTGGCGGAGCTCCTGAGCTAGTCGGGGGAGCGAGGGGTGGTCGGAGACAGCGGCTAAGGCGAACGGCGGCGACGGTGGTGTTCGGCCGGGCGAGAGAGAGAGCGAGGGAGAGGAGAGGAGAGCCGGGGGAGAGTGAGAGAGAGCAGGGGGGAGGGCGTGGCGTCGTCCAGGGAGTCGAGCGAGGAGGGGAGGCCAGGCAAGCAGGCGAGCAGGTGGCGTGGCGCGGTGGCCGTGCGCGCGCGCCGGCCACACTCCCCTCCCTCTGTCGGGGCGAAGACGACAGAGGAGGGAGGTGGGCTGGGCCGGCTGCCGGCTGGGCCAGCCAGCTGGCTGGGCCGCACAGTGGAGGAGCCCAGGTAAGCTCCTCCGGTTATATATTTTTCTGTTTTTGTTTTATTTAATATATCTGCAACTTTGTTGAATTAAATAAAATACCTAGGCAAGTTCAAAAATCACCAAACTATTCCTGGCCCATAGTTGGATTATTTCCAACATGAAACATTTTAGTTTGGAGATATTTGAGCATTTAAATATTTTATATTATTTTAAATGCCCAAATTCAAATATTTATGAATTAATTCAAAACCCTAAGATGGCCTAGGAAAATGTGCACCACTTTTGGCAGAGGTTCTGAACCAAGACAAAAATGATGGGCATTTAGAAGGGCATTTCAGGTTCATTGAAAATTATTTTAGTAAACCCTAGTTGGTTTCAGAGGGGACTGGGGGTTCTGTCATCCCCATTTCAAGTTTCTGATGAAAGAGTAAACATGATGCAACACTCTAATGCATGACTAGCTAGGTTGTGACAGTGGCGGCATATATCAGGGTATGGTGCATGCAGAGACGCATGGTACGCGTACACACAGTTTTGCGTGATGAATGAAACCGCGCTGCCATCATGATCCTTGCCTCTGTTATCTCTTGGTTAATCGAATAATTTAGTCTGACAAACAGAGAGCGTGTACCAAGGCTACTTACCAGCCTCCAGTCAAAAATTCCTGAAGGCCCAGAGAAGCTGGGATCCTGCTCAAAGACCTTGCAGTGACTGTGATTGTATTCTGTGAAACAACACGTCCGGTACGTGTGAATGATCAACAATCTTTCGCCGTCGTCTGATCGAGCCAGGAACCACCTGCAACTGCCATGCCGCTTTTCTTTGAAAGGTTCTGGGATTAGGAAGGGTAGGGACACCAGGCGGCCTACAACATCATATCAAGTTGGAGTCAAATAAAAAAGGGCTCTTGGTTTAGTCAATCTGAAGAACAGCATGTTATGAGCATGAATATTTTTTCAGCAAATGTTGACAGTAATATAAGCAAGCCATCATGATATCATAGGAAAGTAACATACTGCTGTAACAGCCATTTGTAGCGATGAATGGAGTAGGCCAGCAATACGTCCAGCCATAGAAGGAGTCGACAGCGTAAATGAAGCCCTTGTGTTCAATGGCATCAGAGAACCATGGAGGATGTATGATCCTGCGATGGACTTGCAAATTTATCCACTTACCGCAGTGACCAGTCAGATAGGCGAGACAGCGGTTGAAGAACGCAATTATCCCGAAGTCTTTATAATTCGCAGATCTTGTGGGCACTTGGCAGATTACAACCTTGAGCAAATCAAACTTGGTATCATGTTGGCTACTGTAAGATTCCGAGTATTCTGGGCCGCGATGCCAAAGCAGTGCAGTGTTAATTGAAGGAAGGGGGATCAATCGCCGGGTGTAGACCTCCACGAGCATCCAGCTGCCGTGACTGTCGACGAGCACCATCCAAGATGTGTTCATGCCGACCCAGTACATAGCGTTAATGTAGTTGAGGCTGACGGGTATCGGATCGCAGTCAAGGGGGTTGATGCTCGCCACCCTACGATCGTTATGCTGTGTGACACGCCATTTCTAAAGATCAGGAGGCATCAGCAAGCAAGGAGCTGGCTTAAAAAGCTCCGGACTGAGGGCTTTGAGTAAATGGTACAGCCCCGACGAGCACGCGGCAAGCGGCATGGTACTGAGATTGTCCACACGCGAAACAATGAGCTTGATTACCTCTGTGGGGAGCGAATTCCAGCCATTCTTTCGGCGGACGCTGCTCGGTTCTGCCATTGTTAGTGCTTGAGTTTCGGATGAGGGGGGAGGCGCCTTAGTGGGGATGGAAGATTGGATGAGATTATGTGCGGACAAAGATGGAGAAGCGAATATGTGCTGCGGGAAGTGGACAGGTGCTGATGACTACAGCACACCGCTGGACTTACGAGACACATACCAGCAGCATTGGGTCATGTCGATGCCAGACAACTTGCTTGAGTGATCACAGTACTGGTACTCCCTACAATGCTATGCCCTAACTTGCTTGAGTAGAGTAGTAGAGTAGGACTCTGCTCTACTACTAGCACCAGAGGAGTAGTATATTCTAATCTAAAATAGTTACAAACTTCAATGCCCGAGCATGGAACGACTATGAACCATGCTCAAACACCGTGTCTACATGGTGTTTGGACATGGGCGACAACCTCAATGCCAACTGTGCTGCTCCCGTTGCACCGTATGTGTTTTTGTCCTTCCTGTTCAAAATCGTGGTAGAATTCATGGTTCTACTCTGTATCCTACTACTATGCTAGTCCACATGATTAGTTGCAAACAAAGACTTCTTCCCCGACCTCGGCAACCTCATCCTCGATGACATGGGCGACAACGTAAACGCTGCCAACTAGTGAGATACAGGGTGTAGGAAGCGGTTTGGGAATTTGCATGCCTTTCCAACCAATGAGATACTCCGTACAAAGTACGACAGAGAAATAACCACAGAGAAGGAAGCTAAAAGTAAACAATCAAATGAGCATTTTTGCATTTGTTTTGCATTGAATCGTTTCACAAGCTTGACTAGTGCTGTTTTTCTACTTTTACAAAAACCGCATCGTAATGTTAAAACGTGCATTTGCACGTACATAAGTAATAGTAGTACTCCCTCCGTCTAGATGTATAAGTCTTCCCTCCTTCTTGGTCACGGTGCACAACCGAAGATGACTTATTGACCTAGACGGAGGGAGTAGCACAGTCTGCAAGCATATATCGAGAGAGACGTGTAGTGCGATAGTATATAGTAAAGTTTGTGCTATATGAACGTACTTGCAAAATGCGTACGAATACACAAGGTTTCCAAACTTTCCCTTTTACATACTTAATTAAGGACGCTAAAAATTCCTGAACGTTCGGGATTTATCATTTGCATCCCAAAACTAATGAGATCGCCTTACGAAACAAAAATTATACTCCTCCTAAAAGCCACGGCGCTCGCAGGAGCGCTTGCGGCGCGCCACGAGTGCCCTGGTGCGCGGCCATTTCCCAGCATGCCGACACAACGCCTCTTCCATAGCATCGCAACTCGCGAGGTGCTGATTGGTGGTTTGCCGGCGGGCGAGCGCGATCTCACCGGTGTGGTGATCCGGCGCCAAAAGGTACTCCTCCTCGGTGGAAGCGTGCACCCGGTCCACGTACTGCCAAGCGTAGATGAGGCGCTTGGGCCCGACTGCACTCAGGGCGTCGGCACGGGCGTCTTCTGCCACCCTCACGGCCCTCGCACGAGCCTTCTACCAAAGAGCCAATTGCCTGATTCTCTCGGACGCAACATAGGCCTCCCAGGCAGCTTCTTCCTCGGTGCGCTTCTCTTCCTCGGCCTTCTTCTCCGCCTCTATTTTGGCGCGCTCTGCTGGAGGCAAAGCCTCCCACAAGGTGACATCCATTTCTTTCCAAAGCTCCTCAAGGCTGGGGGGCCCGGCGGGCGGCGCAGCGTTCTCCTCGTAGCGGGGAGCCGACGCGTCCTCTGGCGCGCGTGCTGGCGAGATTGGGAATGCCGACGCGTCCACTTGACGTGTTTCGGCGAGGAGCGGAACACCGACGCATCCTCCTCAACTAGTGGCGGCGAGGAACAGAATGGCGAGGCGTCGCGTAGCGGGGAGGGGCGGAACACCAACGCGTCCTCCTCGACTAGTGGCGGTGAGGAACGGAACGGCGACGCGTGACCGTCTGCGCGGTGCAGCGAGGGGCTCCTAGGGCTTGGGAGGGGCGATGCCATGGTGGTCGACGTGAGAGGGAGGGGGAGGAGATGGCGATGCACGTGAACATGAGGGGGAGGAGATAGAGATGTTGTGGGAGGCGCAGTATTTATAGCGAGCAATGGCACACCTACATAAGATATGGACTGAGCTGCACTGACTTAACTGCCGGTCCAGTTGTGTCACTGACATGTGGGCCAGATCCCTGTTAGGCCCATATGTCAGTGACCGAATGCACCTGCAGTTAAGTAACAGCTACGTGGGCATATTTGTTGGAGTAAATTACGGGGGAGCGAAGGGGTGGAAATATTGCTGGTCACAACGGATTGGATGAGCGTGGGGGAGGAGAGTCATGCATGCAGATTTTTTCACACAGGGTGGAGTGGTGAGACCGCCGGAGGGAGAAGGGGAGTTTGGCAGGCATATTGTTTCCGCACATGGAGAGGAAAAAATTTGGAGACAAACGGGCTTCCTACAGGTACGGGGAACGGTGCATAATAAGTCATCTTGCATGCCGGGCTAGGTATAGTCTCAAGTCATTAAGAACAAACACGCCCCACACATGTTCATATTTCAAGGTGCACTAAATTATTGCATGCCATGATTAAGGCTGGCCATAATGGTGGTATCTTAGCTGGTATCATGCACACGGGAATAGCAAACATGCTGATGTTACTTAACTGCTGGTCCAGTTGCGTCACTAACATGTGGGCCAGACCCCTGTTGGGCCCATATGTCAGTGACCGAATGCACCTGCAGTTAAGTAACAGCTACATGGGCATATTTGTTGGAGTAAATTACGGGGGAGCGAAGGGGTGGAAATATTGCTGGTCACAACGGATTGGACGAGCGTGGGGGGAGGAGAGTCATGCATGCAGATTTTTTCACACGGGGTGGAGTGGTGGGACCGCCGGAGGGAGAAGGACAGTTTGGCAGGCATATTGTTTCCACACATGGAGAGGAAAAAAATTGGAGGTGAACGGGCTTCCTGCAGGTATGGGGAACGGTGCATAATAAGTCATGTTGCATGCCGGGCTAAGTATAGTCTCAAGTCATTAAAAACAAACACGCCCCACACATGTTCATATTTCAAGGTGCACTAAATTATTGCATGCGATGATTAAGGCTGGCCATAATGGTGGTATCTTAGCTGGTATCATGCACACGGGAATAGCAAACATGCTGATGTGGCAAAGAATTAAAGAAGAGAGGGGGGTTAGAGTAACTAGAGTTCATGCATGCATTGGTAAACACATTTTTTTGTGGAGAACGATAGCACTAGTTGAGTACTTTTGCAGACTTCAAAAACTATTCCACAATGTGTCAACATTCACAATGTCAAATCAATATTTTTACACTCATTATAAAACATAGTTCTTATACTCCCTCCTTCCATCTATATAGGGCCTAATGCGTTATTCGAGGCTAACTTTGACCAAATGTTAGAGCAATAATATATGACATGCAACTTACACGAAGCACATTATCAAATCCGTATGTGAAAGGAGCTTTCAGTGATATAATTTTCACATTATGCATGTCATGTAGTATTGATTTTATCAATAGTCAAAGGCGGTCTTAAAAAACGCATTAGGCCCTATATAGATGGAAGGAGGGAGTACTCATTATAATCAGTACTCCCTCCGTCTAGGTGAGCAAGTCATCTTAGATTGTGCACTATGACCAAGGAGGAGGGGAAAATGAGAGATCTGAATGTTTATTTGCTAATTAATAGCATTGCATGCAATGAACTAACCACTACATGTCGTGTTTGGTAGTCTCAAGTCATTAAAAGCATGCACACCCACATCTCCTATTGGTTGATGTGTCAAGAAACAAGAAACGATGTAGAAGTTAATGCACCGCGCCTAAGTGTTTTGGGAGTATTGTAGATATTGATATTTTTAGTATACATTTGGTCGTGGGATTTCATTGATGCCTGTCAAAGCGTTGACAAGTCTGTTATGCGTGACCTGAAGATGAAAGCGTTGAGCATCTCGAAGTTGATCAACAATCTTCAATTGTCAAAGATTAGCCGTTCGGCTAATAAGGTGGCACACTTAATCGCTAAGTATAGCTTTGACAATAGATTAGATGGTATTCTTGTAAATAACGTACCGCCCTGTGTGGTGAATATTGTCTCGAATGAGTGTACTGGTGTGGCTGGTTAATTAATATAAGGTGGTGTTCAAAAAAAGTATAAATTTGGTCAAACACTTTGCAAACGGTTGACGGGAGTAAAAAGGACCAGAGGGAGTATCATGCATGCGGAGTAGGCAAAAAAATTGCTTGTCTAAAAAAAGGCAAAAAAATTTGCTCATTTATAGCCGGTCGAAGTCTCAAAGGGCGCGACCGCGCGAGGGAGGCGAAGGTCGTGGGAGGCGTGACGTTTGATAGAATTATGTGAAGTAACATCCATGCGCCGGCATGGCGTGCAAACAGGCAGAAGCTATACCGTCAGGCCTACGATATGGGTCTAGTAGACATGACATCTAGTGGGTCCCGCATAGTTCTCAAGAACTCTTTGGGGGCTTGCAACCGTTTATCCACCGGGCAAGCCAGCAACCCCACACCGTTCGCACGCCCTACTCGTCCCTGTCTTCTACCTTACAACAGTTCGCTCCCAGTCGTCCCGTCCTTTCACATTAGTTCGCTCCCAGTTTTTTTGCGGGGTACAACAGTTCAACTTCTCCTAACCCTCCTCCAAAATCCTTGGCCTCCCAAATCTCCATGGTCGCCGCTGAGTACCAGGTTAGAGCCATCACCGGCGATCAGTTCATCATCATCTACACACGTGGATCCGAGACGGTGAAAGCATGGCTTGCTCGCTTCCTACGCATGTTCAATAGTTCAACGGATGAGTGGGTCGCTGGGCTAGATGTTGAATACACCACAGT
Source organism: Triticum dicoccoides (assembly GCF_002162155.2). NCBI lineage: Eukaryota > Viridiplantae > Streptophyta > Magnoliopsida > Poales > Poaceae > Triticum > Triticum dicoccoides. Next base: position 534,614,053 of record NC_041390.1, on the reverse strand, counting down.
CCTGGGACGAGAGAAGGATCTAAAGGACGAAGAGAGGAAGAAGCCCGCCGTGATCCAGGTTTGCGTACATAACGTTTACTTGGTCTACCACATATGCCATGCCGACGTTGAGTGCCAGGATTTTAAGAACTTCCTCATGGAAAAAAGAGTGAAATTCGTTACTGTAGACTTTAAGAACAACAGTGACGTCCTGCGTCGGATAGGTCTCGTTGTAGGCCAGCCCTTTGATCTCCAGAAGGCAAGCCTGGTGTCCTCCTCTCAACTTTCAATGCTGACCCTGGCAGCAGCCATGATTGATCCTTCTTACGCTAAACTGAAGAAACCTCATCACGAGTTTCATCATGCATGGGAGTCGAAGACATTAGATGAAGATCACATCCTGTACGCAGCAATGGATGCATACCTTTGTTTAAATATCTACAAGGGTTGGATGAAGAAGCAGAGCCTAGTGTCCGGTTCAAGCAAAGAAGCGTCGGCGAAGAGGAAGAGGGACGAGGACGAAGTCGAGGACATGGACTCGGACTCCAAGTAGGTGGCAGTGCCATCGCTCATGCTGATTCTACTGCAGTGTCAAGCGGACTAGTTGCTTATTAGTTTATTTTCAAGGGTGTGTTGTGCTGAGACCCCAGTAGAACTATGTTTATGTTCTTTCTCGTTATTTGAACTCTTTAGTACGTACAGCAGTACTAGTACTATGTCTTTCTACTGTTCTTCTTGCAGTTGGTACTACTGCTCGTATCTTCATGTTCCTACTGTACTTAATACGTTCGTACTAGTAGTATAATTTGGGTCAGTCGATTTGTGAAAAAACTTCGACGGAGCGAGGGAAGAAGACGACAGAAGAGGTGGAAGAAGCCCTTCTAGCCATCCATGTTGCATCAAACGGCTCACATGAGTCGACTGACCCAAATTGCTCCTTCAGATTGCAGGATCCACGTGGCATTCAAGGTCTCGAAGGTAGATTCCGCGTCCGCACCCGGTTTGCGGGCTCGACGCTCGCGCGACCGGCTTCCGCCGCGACAGCCACCATGCGCGCCTCCTCCGCGCGGGCGGAGACGACAATGACACGCTAGTTTCTCCTTGTCGGCGTGCTGGAGCACGCGCTCGTCCTCCTCTTTGTACGCTGCATGCATAGACGCGACTCCACCTGCAGCTGCTCGCGTGCTTGGCAGCGCGGCGGCATCGCGAGGAGGGACTGCAAACGACGTGAGCGGGCGAGCCTTCGGCTTCATGGCACAGGGATGGCGGCGACACGACGGTGATGGGCGAGAAATTGTGGCCCGGAGCAGGCTGGCGCCGGCATGCGCAACGGCGGCGGCATATTGATGAGTGCGTGTGTGGGAGCTTACTTTAGTTTTATATATAAGGTTGGTCAAACTTAAAAGAAAACCGTACTAGTACACGTAAACATTAGACTTAGGCAACACTTTTATTAGTTACTAGCTTATGTTCTTGCCCATTGTGACGAGCCTTACTACCACGACCACGATATGGAATCCTGTGCAAGCGCGTGAACCGCCGCCACGCAGTCGATCGAATGGTGTGTCACTGTGTCGTGCTCGAAGGACATCCACTGAACCTTTTTGTGTGTGTGAAAACAATCCTCGAATATTACTCAACTTTTTTTTCCTGTGAAAGTTCTTGACGCTGCAATATTTCCATATATTTGAATTTAGCTCCAGTTCATGTTTATTTGGATTTGGACGTTTTAGGTGCGCCCTAGTTTTTTTAAGTACTGATTTTGTGTGTGTGACTGAGAGAGAACGTGTGTATGTGTCCATATGTGTGTTGTGGCGGAAGGGCAATGTGGAGACGGTGTGCGTGTGATACAGACATAGAGAGGTGTGAATGTGCAAATGATCGTGCATGAGTGAGACATAGACATATGCCGATACGTTGTGTATACATGAGAGAACGGTCTTCTAGTTTACTTGTGTGTGTGTGAGAGAGAGAGAGGGAGATAGAGAGACGGAGAGAGGAGCATCCGTAACACAACAAGCATCTCTCTCGATTCATCCGTCCCTCGCACAGTTGCATGCAACACATGCATCAACACGCACATTTTGACACCCTCACCCGGCCCCTGCCCACCTCAAGGCCCGCACAATCTCCTCGTGAATACCCATTTCTCTCGTTAGGTTTGTTTTCTCTCAATATCTGACACACACAAAGACACACACACACACACACAGACACACGCAGCACAACACACACACACACACACACTCCCCCGAGCACACAAGTCATCCCCATCCAAGGTTATACGGCGACCACTCTCGCTTGTGCTTCTTTTTACCCCAACATGCACAACACCTCAATCTTCAAAGAGGGCAATGAGCAGATCAAAGACAGCGACCACACCGCGCTAGAGAATGCGGGGTCATTTGGAAGCAGGGTGATGTGACGACAGCTAACTGACTCCTCCCCCCACCCTCTCTCTCTCTTGCACAAAATTACCAATCCCTCTCTCCCCCACACAAAATTGTCAATCCCTCAACCCACGAGATCCTTCCCCTCTCGTCCATGTTTTTCTTGCTCTCTCATCAAACATGTTGTCTCTTCTCCTTCCACGTATACAGAATCCAGATGCACACGCATCTCATGTATATTACATGTATGCATCTTTCTCACAGACCTAACTTCTTCCTCTCTCTTTCTCTCTCTATCTCTCTCTCTCTGTCTCGTTAGGTTTGTCTCCTACTCTCTCGTCCACATACATACAATCTTTCCCGCCCTATCTGCTCCATCTTCAAAAGCTCTCTCTGCATGTTTCATTCACACATTGGGATATGTCAAAATGTTGCTTCTATAATGGTTGATGTAGAGTTATGGTTGTTCTTGTTGCATCCTACAAAGTAATAACTATGAAATGCATTTAGATTCTCATTTGACTGGGATTATGTGAGTTTGAGCATGTTGTGAAGTACTATAGACCTTGTATACATCTTGGGATTCGACAATGATTGTAACTATTGAATTGTATAGACCATTACATTCGAAGTCAATAGCCTAATATATTTATTTCACAATTTCAACAAATGATTAGTTCACTACAAACTAAGAAAACAAATGTGTACTCCCTTCAGTTTTGTTTAAGTCTGTGTATTAGCATTGGTCAAAGTCAAGTTTTGTAAACTCTCAGAAAGCTTATAACAAAAATTATTAACATACACAATAACAAATAAATATCATTAGATTCATTATTGAATGTACTTTCACATCATACATATTTTTTATGGTAAATGTTTATATTTTTCTAGAAACTTGGTCAAACTTTAGGAAGTTTGACTTCGGTCGAACCTAATATGCAGAGTTTACTACTACTACTCGCTAGTTTCTTAGCTGAATCACTCAACACGCCACACAGGGAGTCCAGTGTCACAAAATTTTGAGGTCGGCAGGAAAATCTCCCGTGACCCTGATTCGAGCAGTGGGAAGTTACCATCATAACCTTCGGAACAGGCCTACAGATGACGCTTGGTAGGGGGCTGTTTTCATAACTTCAGGTTCACCCTACCCAGCCAACCCCACCCCGGCAGCCAGAGTAGTACACCTGAATACTCCCCAATTTCTATCCCCACCGCAAAATAGACTTCTCCACGGCACCGCAGCCTTCGTGCTCCACCCCTTTACATCGGCGCACTCGTCCACCGCAGCACATTTGCCTCATCGACGACCTCGTACGCCGCACTAGAGCCGGTCCACTGTCGTCGTCATACACGGAGCCTCTTCCCCGTCATCGTCTTCCACGGTCTCGGATCTGCTTCCCGGAAGCCGACGCCAAGCGCAGAAGTACCACCGTCATGGACAATGAACTGACTCCCGTTGCCGACCATGACTCACAGAGGCCACTGCGACCATCGTTCTCCTCGATTGGTAATGTGTGTATTGAATCACTTAGCAGTACATGTGCAGTTCCAATTTTGTTCATACCTACCCTTCAAATTTCATGGGTGCTATTGTTCCCGTAAAAGTAATTGGTTATAGCCTCCATTGTCCAATAGAATATCATCTTGTAATTGCGCGTCGCTCCTGTATCGCATTGTGCTTGGGTAGGTTTTTGATCTGCAACCAATAGTGTGGCAAATGATGGAAAGGTTTTTAGAACTAGCAAAATGCCCATGCATTGCACGCATCAAGATGCATTTGTATGAGTAGTTTATCTTGTTGGAGATGCTCTAACATGGCAGACGAGTGCTTTAATGTTGCCCACAAGATGCGCGAGTATTACTAGTAGTATATTTTTCTTGCCATGTTGAGATTTTAAAACCACGAGTGCGAACATGCAGAGGAGCAATGAAGACCAAACACGGGATATTCGGGACATCTTCAAGGAGCGTGGCAAGTTAAAGAGGAGCTGCACCAAACCTGTAAAACGAGCTTTGGTAAGTAACACCCTTTCAATTACTTTTGTGTAGCCTCGTGTTCTTCAATGTGTATATTTTGTAGTTTTTGTTTCTCTTAAGCGTGGTGTTCTTCGATGTGTAATAAGTGGGTGTTCTCACCTTGTAGTTTGTTTTTATTTATTTTTTCCTTTTGAATTCACTTCTCTGAGTTCTGTTTATCTGGCTTCTACTAAATGGATCTAGGTTGCTCTGAGTATTGATCTAAAAAGGAAGTAACTTCATGTCAGGATGCAGTTCCTGCGAGGAGGGAAGTATGGTCAATCTCAAGATCATGTTTCCAAAATGAGGCTGGATTACACACAAGGTGCCAGTTCCATAATGACGCTGGATTAGACACAAGGTGCAAATTCCTAGATGATGCTGGATTACACACAAGACAGGTGGAGTCGTCAGCTGTTCGTGTCCTCGTGGCATTAGTAAAGGCTGAAAGAAAGCATGCAGCAGCCCTTGAGAATGTAGCTGAGTTCCTGAAGAAGCGAAAAGAGCAATCAAGTGCTCTCTTCACCCAAGCCAAAGAAGAGATGGAAGAAACCAGAAATAAGCTAGCAGAGGCGGAGCAGGCTAGGCGTCTCCTGCTATCTAAAACTGTTGTCAATATGAAATTTCCTTCATAATAGCTAGGTTCAAATGTTTATCCAGTCAGCATGCCTGTTGTGATGTCCGTGCATCTACTGATGTGGCACAAAATGTTTTTTTTCGGGTCATGTAATAACAACAATTACTTTCCAAACAATAATAGACGAAGCATTGGACCTGGTATAGTTCACGCGCAAGCCCAACATTCCAAGTTGACATTCCAAGTTCAACTTCCACATCAAACTCATGTTCACAGATATCTGCACATTCATACATAATGTCCACAACCATGATTCACTTCAAAGCCAAAAAAATGTGAGGAGAGTTATAAATAAAGAAAATACTCTACTAGTTCCTCCTACCAGTGCGAGCACAACAAGTCAAGACCATGCGTAAATTAATTATATTTTAGTAATTTTTTGTGTTCTAAAATGCCTGCCAGCTCGCGGAAGGACGTGTTGCCGGCACACGTGCGGATTCAATGAAGGCCGGCGGGGCAGTCTTAAGCTGGTTGCACGCGGCGAGGAGGCGTGCTCAGCTGGGCCTGCAGCGAGTGCGGCCCTCTTGGCCGGCGCGCCGGTTCAATGCCTGCGCTATGAGAGGTCGCGTCTGTGTCAGAGCAAACACTCCCTCCAGTCCTTTTTTGTTTGGGTATAACAAAATCTCATTTTCCATTCACATTTTAGTGGTAGGAGTTGTGCGTGTGTGTCTGTGAGAGAGAGAGAGGAGACAGTAGTCGGGGTTGTCTGATCGGTAAACAAATGAATAATGTCAGTCTGGGATGGAGACGAAAAGGAGACCGCAACAACTGTTGTGTCTACAGGAGAGATAGAGAGAGTAATTTTAGTGGTATGATTCATATGTAGAGACATATAGGGTGTGTGTGAGAGAATCCCATAGAGAGAAAGACAAAGTGAAAGATGAGTGGAGACTGTGTGTTTGGCGGTGAAAAAGAAAGCTTAGGTACCGAGTGATACCAGAGAACAGTAGAGACGTGAGAGATAATGAAAACCGTGTAATTTATAATGATAGGGAGATTGTGACACTTGTCAAGGGAGACGTCGAGAGACCATGTTTGCGAGGATAGGAGCAACATGAATTGAGCATGCGGGTGAGCTGGAGAAAAGAGAGTGATAGCTACCTGAAGGAGCATGCATGCGAGAGAGATGGGCGTGAAAGGAGTGAACACAAAAGGGATTCAAATATTTGAATTCGAGATTATGATACATGTAATCCATACTCGGACCAAAATTGATCTATCAAACATGCATACTCATATGAATTCATGCACATCTATGTTATTTAATATGTAGATATTACTGATCCATACATTTTAGTAGAACATAATTTGGTTAAAAAATTTCGAATTCAACCTTAAGATTTCGAGATCGTTGTATTTGTAAATCATATTATACATATAAAGGAGCAGAATTCTTTGTTGTGCTTTTGAAAGTATATATATAAAAAATGATGTATATAGAATGTAATTCCAATTGAAAATGGACCCCGCCCAAAAAAATAGAATACAAACGGGATTCGAATTGAGTTGGCACGGTAAACATGCACTCTGTAAAATTTGAACGAAGCGGGGAAAGTCGCAGTAACCGCCCGAAACCAAAATCTGCGAGATGGAAATCACTACTGGCTATCCCTGCCACGCAAAGCCTATATGCTGAATTTCTATAGGTTTCGATAGGGGTAGGTTTGTAATTTCACCCAAACATGACGTAACCGCCTCTCATCCGGATTCATACACGGTGGGCGCCAAAACACAGTGTGTCCTCGGCCGAAATCGACTCCCTCCCCGATTCATATTCATACACGGTGGGCGCCAAAAACAAACTCTCGTCGGCAAATATTCGGTGTATGCGAGATTACCGTCCTATCCCCAACCGACTAGTGTTGATGTAGATCCTTGCATCCGATCCTCACGCTTCATCCCCACCGTCGTCCACCTTGCCGGCGCCGCTCCTACGACCATCTCGTCCACCGCGCCCCACCGCCACCGTCTACCCTCCTAGATCTGCTTCCATGCCGCCGATAGCCATCTCTACTGCAGCATCGTCAAATTCTCAGCAGATGCGTACACGGCGCCGCACCAGAGGTGGTACTCTTTCGTATCTGCTCAACTTATTTATTGCAGCAAGAAAATAGATCGCCACTGCTTTACTCTGATTTGTTGTCTTGGTTGCGAAGTTGCCTTTGTCCAGTTTGTACCTTCAGATCCGCCATGGCATGCTCAACACCATACTCGCAATTCTTATGGTTTTCCCCTTTTATATTCCACACTAGTTAAATCACAGTAGACAAAATTTCAAAATTGGGTCAGTCGATTTTTCAGAGCTCGTCGGAGTTCGCCGGTGTGATCGAAGGGGTTCGGGTGGGGACGGTGGTTGTGGGGGGCGGTGGTGGGGCCTCGTCGAACGAAGAAAACTCGACGCGGGTGGGGGCGGGGGTGGGGATGGCGGAGGAACACAGGCGATGGGGCCGGTGGTTCGGCCGGCGGCCCGTGCGGTGTTTTGTATGGGAAGCATAGTATGTTCCTTGTCAGGAAGGGGAGCATGGACATCTGCAGTCAACAGCTGATAGAGCTGGCCTGTACGTGATCGATAGGCTTTCAATTACTAGTGGCAATACAACACCGTAATTTCCATCCAGTTCCACTTTCCGATTTATATATCCTGGTTATGGTGTACCCCTGTTATGTACACTATGGGGCTGTTTGGTTTGTGACTAACTTTGCCAAAGATTGCAACACCTAAGGTTAGGCATGTTTGACCAACTTAGGTGAGTGTTTGGTTCAAGCCACATCTTAGGCAAGCCACACTTGGACCCCACATGGCATACACACAAAAAGTGTGGCAAGATTTCCTTAGGCTTGCCAACTTGTGGCTCTCATTTTGATGAAGTAACCTTTGTCAAGTTTGGAAAAAAATGTGTGGCAAAGTGTGGCAATGCTAGTCCTAAAACCAAACAGCCCCTATGATCTCCCTAGTTGCTGTGTGCTCTTGTTATCATGGTTTGGCAATAAACTCTCTATACAGTATATTATGAACCTATCATCTGCCAGTTATCCTTACTTCTGGAGCCTATTTTTTGTGTACTTGTGCCAGATTATATAAATGCACGCACCATATTACAGCACACATGAGCTCTCTCATCAGAATCCAGTGATAGCACACAAGTGTTTACAGGGGCGCCCCTATATTAGAATATCATCTGCATTACAAAGATAATCTCACAACTATTTATGTTTTCATGCTTCTCAGATATTATACGCAATTACAGTGAATATCAGAATCCGCGCATCAGAAGAATATTGTGGAGCACTGCAATGACTTACAAAATTGGTAGCAAGGCATTGAGTGCCATTCTGGAAGCAATGAAACTCGTACGCTCCCCACCTGTTGATTCTTGTTCAGAATATCATCCTAATGACTATTCTAACCTCGAGGAGTCAAAAGTAGATGGCATGTCCTGTTCACCCATCAAGGTGCATGTTCTAATTTGTCAAGGTTTTATTGATTGTGCGTATCTTGCATATGTTGTCTTGCATTTATTCTACTTTGTTGCACCACCATCTGCTTAGTTTACTCATCGTATATGTCGAGATGCCATGCCCATCCATTATCAATACATATTCCATCTGTCATCATACCATGTTTTTCCACTCAAATGCTGTTCTTGTGCATCAGACATCAAAAAGGAAGAGGGTGATTGCCGAACCTGAAGGAGCACCAGCAAAGTCCTTGAAAAACGTGGTGGTGTCGGAGAAATCAGACATCACCCCACTTATATTGGTTGTACAACCAGTAACACAAAACGTAGGACCGACTCCAGTAGACTGTACCCATACTTCACTGGCCACACCACTAGCCCCACCATACAGGACCTGCACTCCAGCAAAAGGTATACCGATTTCATTTGCCATAGCACCAGCTGTACCACAGAAAAATCCCACTCCAGCAAAAAGTATAGCAAGTCCACCGGCTGAAGACCTATCCCAACTGCAGAGATGGCCAATTCCTGGAGATTGGAACCCCATTCCATTTATTCCCAGTTTAAAAGACAATGCTTTCAATGTTGTTAGGGACTACGTGCATATATTCCCATCATGGGAAGATTATTGTGCAGACAAACACCATTTTCACATCTTCCTGTCCAACTTACGTGTAAGTGCTATTATTCATGGCTATTATTTTCCTGTTTTCTGCTGATTGAACACATCAATGATTTACATTACACTGTTGTAACTAGGCGAGGGTCAATCTGGATAGTCATGACGAGCAAATCTTGCTTGTGCTTTTCAAGGAAGCATTGCAGCAGTATCGGTGTTACCTGAGGAAATCACACTTTGATGGCAAGTCTATAAACGAATTTCCGGTGAAGTCTCCTGTGCTAAATTTAGAAGACATTGAATGGAAAAAACTTGTTATGCACTGGTCTCGTTCCCAGGATGAGGTACTGTCTATGAAATCACATGACAATTTGAACTTCTACTTTTCCGCATGTGCCTTACGGATCTTTTTTGCAGGAAATTTGCTCGAAGAAGAATTCCGGTTTGACAAGAATGACAGGATATCGCAAATATGATGCCCGCTGCTTTGCTCTTGTTAGTACCTGTTGTCCTGTATCACTGTACTTGCATACACACCTGGTTCATTATGTGACAGCAGTATGCATGATAGCTTGCTTATCAATTATTCACTCCAAATTATCTGATCTGTATGAATGGTTACATTAGTGTAGAATATATCCAATGCCAATGTTTTTTAGCTCTTCATTGTTCTTCTAAGTACATGTTGTCCTTTATCAGTGTACTTATAATGACAGGTAGTTGTTCATGTACCATCACTCTGCAGCTTATTTTCCTTTGCCCTCCATTTTCTACACATCAGATCTATATTTACTCTTACCATAAGGTTGGTACTGAAGAAGTTTAGTTGTGCATTGCTCTTGGCTGTACCTTTTGCCTGTATCGTGCACTTACATTTATAGCTACTTGGTTATGTAGCATCACTCTTCATCTTATCTTAAATATTCTCCATTTTT
>NC_041390.1:534502527-534603446 GCF_002162155.2 Triticum dicoccoides | reverse complement strand
CATCTGAAGCCTTCAAACTTTGTTGTATATATTTGGTTAGACATGACTGGAACAGCTATTTATTTTTGGTGTTTGCATCAAATTGCTTGTTTAAAGTCTATTATATGTAGTTCATAAACAAAAGTTCGTCCTTTCTCAATTTAAGTTTTCAGTTGTACAACCAAGTTCCTTCTTCATACCATGTAAATTAAACTATACAGAGCAAGTGATCTTCTTTTGCACTGCATGTATGCTTCTGTTCTTCATCTGTAATCCAGTGGTGTGGTGAACCTACCCACTACAGCATAATGTCATATTCTGCAATGTCTTAACTATGAAAAATGTCATATCATTCTACTATTATTTAAACCGTCTCTTTATTTGCCAATCTGAAATGGTATAAATTGACAGCACACTAAGCATTGATACTTATGAGTTCTTGATCTGTAATCCAGTGGTGTCGTGAAGCTGCCAACTCCTTCACAATGTCATTTCCTGCCATGTCTTGACCTGAACAATACCATATTGTGTTAATGCAAATTTAAACTGTGTCACTTTATTCATCAGTAAGAAATGTGATGAATTGTCAGCACTGATACTTTTATGTGCAAAACCTGTCATTTGTCTGCTTGTTTATCTTTCAGAGTGAGGAAGATATAAGTGTTGAACAAGCACAATCTCATCATCTTCCTCAGCTGCTTGCGCTGCAGCTCCCCAGCAGGGCTAACCTTTCTTGAACTCTATTGAAGTGCTGTCAGTTTTGTATATTATTTTGGCGGCGTGTTTATTTGCACTGGTGGCGATCTTTGATGCCCAGTGTATGTAATCTGCTGTCTTCTTGTGCTTTATTATCATAGTGGCGAACTTTGATGCCCAGTGGGTGTAATATGCCGTAATTTCTTTATTGTATAATATAGGTTTTTTCTTATTCACAATGCTGCAGTTATTTTACTGTATATATATCCTGTCTTCGCAGTAAACCGACCAAACCGTAAAATTATGGTACATAATCGGGCCGTCATGCAATCACGATGTAGGTTGGGCCTGAAACGTGCCGATCAGCTCACAGGCCGGCAGCAGCCCGAAATGAACCCCGGCCCATGATTGTGCGAATCAAATCACGGGCTTTTAACAGGCCGAAAAATTGTCTCGGTCCTTGTTTGGCCCAATCAGATATCGGCTGCGAGCAGGCCGGATGCAAACCGGGCCGTAGTTAGGCCCAACTATATGACGGGCTTTTAACAGGCTGAAATTAATATAGGGCCGAAATGTTAAACGGGCCCTTAACAGGCCAAAACTAATATCAGGCCGAATTACTAAGTGGGCCTTTAGCAAGTGGGCCCAAAAGCATAGTGTCCAGTTGACGGGCCGAATCTGATATGGGCCATAATTAGGCCCAAAACCTCTTAAAGGGCCGGACCTGATCTGGGCCGTAATTCGGCCCAGAACGTGGTAGGCTTTTAACAGGCCGAATCTCATATGGGCCACTATTAGTCCCGGAGCGTGGCAAGCCATTAATAGACCGTATCAAATATGGGCCGGCATTTGTCCCAAAACATGGCAGCCAGTTAACGGGCCGACCTACTAGGGTCCTCAAAATCTTGTGGGCCTACAGCTGGGCCGTCCCATTAATGTCGGCGAAATCTCGTGGTCCTTTAGCTGGGCCGGCCCATTATGATCCGCAAGAATTTTGTGGGCCTTTACCTGGGCCGGCCTATTATGGCACACAAAAATCTTGTGGGCCTTTACCTGGGCCAGCCCAATATGGCCCGCGAAATCTTGTGGGCCTTTAGCTGGGCCAGCCCATTATGGTCAGCAAAATCTCATGGGCCTTTAGCTGGGCCGGCCCATTATGGTCCGCAAAATCTTGTGGGCCTTTAGTTGGGCCGGCCCATTTAAACTTGTTGGGCCGTGCCACGTGTCGACGTATCATAGGCGCCTCCTGTCCAGTGAGTGGATGACATCTGTCCCGACGATGAGCCGACACGTGTTTCCTCTAGCCAATGATGATTTTACACGTGGAAAATCCCTATTGGTCGGGGCTGTTAACGGGTTATCGGATCCAAAACCCGACCCGATAGCTTAACGGCGTTCCGTTACAGTAGATGCCACGTGTCGGTCACCCTTGAAGACAACACTTCTGTGACGCGCGATTTATCGTCGTTGAAGTGGACACTTCCGTGATGATAATTTTGGTAATGTCATGGAACACTTCTACGACAGCACAGGTATGACTATCTTGATTCTGTCATAAATTTGTCATGGATGTACATGCATGACAAAAAAGTGACCTACTGTGACAAACACGTATCATCACGGAAGTGTATTTTTTTTGTAGTGGATATACTCAATACCGTAGTCATACAGGCTAGACTTCTAGGGTTCAGCCATTACGATCTTGTGGTAGATCAACTCTTGTAATACTCATATTCATCCAGATCAATCAAGCAGGAAGTAGGGTATTGCCTCCATAGAGAGGGCCTGAACCTGGGTAAACATCATGTTCCCTATCTCCTGTTACCATCAACCTTAGACGCACAGTTCGGGACCCCCTACCCGAGATCCTCCGGTTTTGACAACGACACTACGTGCATGCTCCTAGGGGGATAGATTGGTAAGAAAAGACCATCGCTCATCCCCGACCGCCACTCATAAGGAAGACAATCAAATAACACCTCATGTTTCAAATTTGTTACACAACATTTACCATATGTGCATGCTACGGGACTTGCAAACTTCAACACAAGTATTTCTCAAATTCACAACTACTCAACTAGCAAAACTTTAATATCACTATCTCCATATCTCAAAACAATCATCAAGTATCACACTTATCTTAGTATTCAATGCACTTATATGAAAGTTTTTTATAATATCAAAAGCAAATTACCATGTTGTTCTAAAGGACTCTCAAAATAATATAAGTGAAGCATGAGATATCAATTATTTCTATAAAATGAAACCACCACCGTGCTCTGAAAGATATAAGTGAAGCACTAGAGCAAAAACTTTATAGCTCAAAAGATATAAGTGAAGCACATAGAGTATTCTAATAAATTCTGATTCATGTGTGTCTCTCTCAAAATGTGTGTTCAGCAAGGATGATTGTGGTAAACTAAAAGGCAAAGACTCAAATCATACAAGACTCTCCAAGAAAAACACATATCATGTGGTGAATACAAATATAGCTCCAAGTAAAGTTACCGATGAACGAAGACAAAAGAGGGGATGCCTTCCGGGGCATCCCCAAGCTTAGGCTTTTTGGTGTCCTTGGATTTTACCTTGGGGTGCCATGGGCATCCCCAATATTAGGCTCTTGCCAATCCTTGTTCCATAATCCATCAAATCTTTACCCAAAACTTGAAAACTTCACAATACAAAACTTAACAGAAAATCTCGTGAGCTCCGTTAGCGAAAGAAAACAAAACACCACTTCAAGGTACTGTAATGAACTCATTCTTTATTTATATTGGTGTTAAACCTACTGTATTCCAACTTATCTATGGTTTATAAACTCCATTACTATCCATAGATTCATCAAAATAAGCAAACAACACACGAAAAACAGAATCTGTCAAAAACAGAACAGTCTGTAGTAATCTGTAACTAACTCATACTTCTGGAACCCCAAAAATTCTGAAATAAATTTCTGGACATGAGAATTTATCTATTAATCATCTTCATAGAAGAATTAACTAAATAGCACTCTCCAATATAAATGGCAGCAATTCTCGTGAGCGCTAAAGTTTCTGTTTTTACAGCAAGATCGCAAAGACTTTCCCCAAGTCTTCCCAAAGGTTCTACTTGGCACAAACACTAATTAAAACATAAAAACTCAATCATAACAGAGGCTATATGAATTATTTATTACTAAACAGGAGCAAAAAGCAAAGAACAAAAATAAAATTGGTTTGCCTCCCAACAAGCGCTATCGTTTAACGCCCCTAGCTAGGCATGATGATTTCAATGATGCTCACATAAAAGATAACAATTGAAACATAAAGAGAGCATCATGAAGAATATGACTAGCACATTTAAGTCTAACCCACTTCCTATGCATAGGGATTTTGTGAGCAAACAACTTATGGGAACAATAATCAACTAGCATAGGAAGGCAAAACAAGCATAACTTTAAAACTTTAAGCACATAGAGAGGAAACTTGATATTATTGCAATTCCTACAAGCATATATTCCTCCCTCATAATAATTTTCAGTAGCATCATGAATGAATTCAACAATATAACTATCACATAAAGCATTATTTTCATGATCAACAAGCATAGAAAATTTACTACTCTCCACATAAGCAAAATTCTTCTCATGAATGATAGTGGGAGCAAACTCAACAAAATAATTATCATGTGAGGCATAATCCAATTGAAAACTAAAATCATGATGACAAGTTTCATGGTTATAATTATTCTTTATAGCATACATGTCATCACAATAATCATCATAGATAGCAACTTTATTCTCATAATCAATTGGAACCTCTTCCGAAATAGTGGATTCATCACTAAATAAAGTCATGACCTCTCCAAATCCACTTTCATAATTATCACAATAAGATTCAACATCCTCCAAAATAGTGGGATCGTTACTTCCTAAAGTTGCCACTCTTCCAAACCCACTTTCATCAATATAATCATCATAAATAGGAGACATGCTATCATCATAATAAATTTGCTCATCAAAATTTGGGGGACAAAAAATATCATCTTCATCAAACATAGCTTCCCCAAGCTTGTGGCTTTGCATATCATTAGCATCATAGATATTCAAGGAATTCATACTAACAACATTGCAATCATGCTATTCATTCAAAGATTTAGTGCCAAACATTCTAATACATTCTTCCTCTAGTAATTTGGCACAATTATCGGAATCCTTATTTTCATGAAAGATATTAAAAAGATGAAGCATATGAGGCACCCTCAATTCCAGTTTTTGTAGTTTTTTTTTATAAACTAAACTAGTGATAAAACAAGAAACTAAAAGATTTGATTTCAAGATCTAAAGATATACCTTCAAGCACTCACCTCCCCGGCAACGGCGCCAGAAAAGAGCTTGATGTCTACTACACAACCTTCTTTACGTTGTTGGGCCTCCAAGTGCAGAGGTTTGTAGGACAGTAGCAAATTTCCCTCAAGTGGACGATCTAAGGTTTATCAATCCGTGGGAGGCGTAGGATGAAGATGGCCTCTCAAACAACCCTGCAACCAAATAACAAAGAGTCTCTTGTGTCCCCAACACACCCAATACAATGGTAAATTGTATAGGTGCACAAGTTCGGCGAAGAGATGGTGATACAAGTGCAATATGAATAGTAGATATAGGTTTTCGTAATCTGAAAATATAAAAACAGCAAGGTATAAATTGTTAAAAGTGAGCCTAAACGGTATTGCAATGCTAGGAAACAATGCCTAGGGTTCATACTTTCACTAGTGCAAGTTCTCTCAACAATAATAACATAATTGGATCATATAACTATCCCTCAACATGCAACAAAGAGTCACTCCAAAGTCACTAATAGCGGAGAACAAACGAAGAGATTATTGTAGGGTACGAAACCACCTCAAAGTTATTCTTTCGGATCGATCTATCATAGAGTTCGTACTACAATAACACCTTAAGACACAAATCAACCAAAACCCTAATGTCACCTAGATACTCCAATGTCACCTTAAGTATCCGTGGGTATGATTATACGATATGCATCACACAATCTCATATTCATCTATTCAACCAACACAAAGAACTTCAAAGAGTGCCCCAAAGTTTCTACCGGAGAGTCAAGACGAAAACGCGTGCCAACCCCTATGCATAAGTTCACGAGGTCACGTAACTCGCAAGTTGATCACCAAAACAGACATCAAGTGGATCATGTGATATCCCATTGTCACCACAGATAAGCACATGCAAGACATACATCAAGTGTTCTCAAATCCTTAAAGACTCAATCCGATAAGATAACTTCAAAGGGAAAACTCAATTCATAACAAGAGAGTAGAGGGGGAGAAACATTATAAGATCCAAATATAATAGCAAAGCTTCGTGATACATCAAGATCGTACCACCTCAAGAACATGAGAGAGAGAGAGAGAGAGAGATCAAACACATAGCTACTGGTACATTCCCTCAGCCCCGAGGGTGAACTACTCCCTCCTCGTCATGGAGAGCGTCGGGATGATGAAGATGGCCACCGGAGAGGGATTCCCCCCTCCGGCAGGGTGCCGGAACGGGTCTAGATTGGTTTTCGGTGGCTACGGAGGCTTCTAGCGGCGGAACTCCTGATCTATTATGTTCCTCGACGTTTTTAGGGTATACTAATCTATATATATATAGGCGAAAGAAGTCGGTCAGGGGAGACACGAGGGGCCCACGAGGGTGGGGGGCGCGCCCAGGGGGGCAGTCGTGCCTCCCTGCCTCGTGGCCACCTCGAAGCTTCCCTGACGTCTACTCCAAGTCTCCTGGATTGTTTCTGTTCCAAAAATAACTCTCCCGAAGGTTTCATTCCGTTTGGACTCCGTTTGATATTCCTTTTATTCGAAACACTGAAATAGGCAAGAAAACAACAATTTGGGCTGAGCCTCCGGTTAATAGGTTAGTCCCAAAAGTAATATAAAAGTGTATAATAAAGCCCATAAGCATCCAAAACAGATAATATAATAGCATGGAACAATAAAAAATTATAGATACATTGGAGACGTATCACTGGCCTGTATGATTATGATCGTCCCTACGGACTAAACCCTCCGGTTTATATAGACACCGGAGGGGACTAGGATTGTACAGAGTCGATTTACAGAGATAGGAATCTTCATATCCGAACGCCAAGCTTGCCTTCCACGCCAAGGAGAGCCCCATCCAGACATGAGGGGGGAGCCTTCTCTCTTGTACCTTCATGGCCCACCAGTCTGGCCCACATCACAGAGCTCGGACGCACGGGGACCCCCTAATCCAGGACTCCCTCAATGGGAGGCCACCGAAGCAGCGCCAGAGGGTAACGCCTTGGCCGACGAAAACACACGGGGAGCAATCCCCACGAAGACTGACGGCGGGGGCCTTGACCAATCCGGCCCCCAGCCGAACACTATTCCGGAAACCCAAGTGGCTCCAGAATCGAATAGGAAACCCCCTGCATAAGAGGAGGGAGTGCCAACTTCCGCAACAACCTCCACTAATCCGGAGGAGCCGAACACATTGATGGAGGCACTGCAATGTGCTTCCATCGTGGAGGAGCACCGCACCCTGATGGGTGTGGTGATTGAGAAGGTTCAGTCCGCCAAGAGTGGGCTGAACGAGGCCGTCACTAGCCTGCTAACAGGCTTCAAGGTATGCGATGTAATATTCCTGACCACTTTTCATATGAAAAAGATGCCTGTGCATAGATAGTAGCCCCTGAGACTCTGGTTGTTCTTTGAAAAAGGACGAACAGAGGATCGATAATATTCGCAGGAGATAATGTACTATTATATCGTGAGACGCAGGCTTCGCTGTTAGCGGCAACCGCCTAGGCCGCCGAAGTCTCCGAGCTCAAATGTAAGCTCGGGCTGGCTGATGAGGATCTCGTCTGTATCAACAAGAAATTTGATGAAGCCCAAGGTATGCTTCAGAATATTTCGTTCATGCCTGTATTAATATGCGGATCTTGAGTCAAAGTTCATGCGCTGCTATGTTTATGATTACAGGCAGTGCTGCTGCGGTCGAGGCCCTTAGGGGTGAGCTTGCCCAAGTCAAGGAGCAGGCAAGGGTGAACAAAGCGGGCGCTGATAAAGCAGCTGAGGACCTGAAGTCCGAGAAGGTCGTCCGCTGCCAATATGAGGAGCGGGTGACCAAAGTGGAGCAGGCGCTCAAGGACGCCACCAATAAGTGTGAGTCCCTAGAGGAGAAGAATAAAACCCAGGCGACTAACCTTGCTAAGGCCCTTAAAGAGGCCGAGGAAGCACGCGCCGAATCCCGAGCGGTGCCGAAGAGATCAAGTAGGCCAGACGAATAGCGGATGGTAAGCCTTTTCTTTTATAGAGTGAATTCGGCAATCAAGTAGGCCAGGCCCAGGAGGGGCATACGACGGAGAAACTATTCTGGTCACAGTTCACGGTGCAGGAGCGCCCAGTGCTGTTGAATGACCAGATGTCATAGTGGTCTGAGCTGCATAGGATGTCCGGATTGGCCATGAGGGAAGTCATAGTCCGGCTATGGCCGACCGAACCCATCCCCAGCAGCTATTTTGGCCTGGTGCAGCGACTTGTTAACACGCTTCCCCGTATTGACGTGGTCAAGTGGTCGTCGTGTATAGAAGGTGCGCGGATGGCTTTTGCCCGTGTCAAGATGCACTAGCGAAAATGAAGGCCACCATCATGGCGGTTGAGGGTCTGCCCGGAGGCAAGGATCATCGCAAGCCAGAGCGTTATTTTGAAGACGTCCTAGAGGGTCCCTGCTTGATAGAGGGCCAATGCTCGAAGGACATTATATTCGAGTGAATGTATCTGAGCTGACCAGGCGTTGTATGAGCCAGAATTTTGTAATATATTTATGTTGTTTATTTTAAAGTGTTTGTCCTCCTGTGCGGCCGTTTTTATCCCTGAGAGTTTGCCAGTCGTCGGCTTCAGCCCCCACGTAGATACTACGGGGGTGTTCGGTCTAGCACATAACCACACTTGACCTAACCTTTTGGTCCGTGAAGGAGGTGTTAGTGCGGCGAACTAGGCAATCGGACTATGCGGCTTTATAACTCTCACTTAATCATAGGAGTTTGACAATGGGACTGTGATATAGCCCCTAGTGCGTGTGCGGCTATCCAAACTTGGATGCCTTAAGGACGTGACTAGAAAGAGCCAGTCCTTCGTGTAATACGGAAGAAATCGCTAGAGATTTAGTAGGTCGCCGAATTGCTGACTAGCTCTCACCGCATCATGACAGTCAATTTTCGGCTTTCTCTACTGAGGTTTTTGACCAGACGAACCAGAAACACAATCGCATTAGTTCTCCCTTTACTACCTTAGCCGAACAAGCGGAACATAAGGTGGGTAATCACAGGAGCCGGGCAACCCAACTATTGGCGGAAGACATGATTCGGAGCCGATGCATATAGTGCCATATTCGGGATGCCGAAGCATACTATAAAAGTTTCCGGACTTGTTTTGTTTGAAATATATATATGTGGCCGGATAAAGCCCCTGGCGATTTGAATCGTGCCAATGTATATACATCAATATGTCATAAAGAGGGAATACATATTAGGAAATAAGCCAATACCGGACAGGGTTGGGCAAAACTGTTTCCATTATATTCTGATTGATACATCAAAACGTATTTTTACAGAGGATGCGATAAGCATCTAGGCTATTTTACATCTCGGTGACAAGGGAAAGCAATATACAGGTCTTGAAAAAGGGAAGATGATCTTGACGATCCTTTGGGTACTTTGCCGCACGTCTGCGCTGCTGATCACCTTGGTGTGTGATCCTTTGAGAGGATAAACGATTGAGCATATATAAGGGGCCTGGAAGAAGGGCCCTTGGTACCGTTGAGAAGTGACATGGGTTGCAAAAAACCTGAAAAATAAAAATAATAATAAGAAAAGGTAGAATATGAGGGTCCGGATAGGTCGAACCCTGTTCTGGACCATATTTTTAGTAGGCCTCCGCCCTAGCCCATGGTATCTTTAGTGCGTAGTTATGCATGCGCGGTACATATGCCGCTATCAGGTTGGGGTTTTGACGAAGGCTGAATTGCTAGTCTAGCTCTGGATGAGCCGGACGTCCATTCTGCAGGGTAGACCAGACTCGTTTGACAGTGTCCGGCGGCTTGACTGCCGATGTAGTATTCGGCTTAATGAGGCCACCCTGTACTTTGGCTGCAAGGGCCATGGTATGCTCCTCCATACGGAGGGAGCGCTCCATGTTTCCATTGACTATTATAACGCCACGTGGTCCAGTCATCTTGAGCTTTAGATAAGCGTAGTGCGGGACTGCGTTGAAACGGGCGAAAGCGGTTCGTTCGAGCAGTGCATGATAGACACTGTAGAAGGGGACAATGTCGAAGATCAAGTCTTCTCTTCGGAAGTTATCTGGGGAGCCAAAGACGACTTCCAGCGTTATGGATCCTGTGCAACAGGCCTCTACGCCAGGTATTACTCCTTTAAAGGTGGTTTTAGTGGGCTTGATTCTTGATGGATCAATACCCATTTTACGGACAGTGTCCTGATAAAGCAGGTTGAGACTGCTACCGCCGTCCATAAGGACTCGCGTGAGGTGGAATCCGTCGATAATTGGATCGAGGACCAATGCGGCCGAACGTCCATGACGGATACTGGTCGGATGGTCTCTGCGATCGAAAGTGATCGGGCAGGCTGACCATGGGTTAAATTTTTGGGCGACTGGCTCTATGGCATAGACGTCCCTCAGTGCGCCCTTGTGCTCCCTCTTGGGGATGTGTGTAGCATATATCATATTCACTGTTTTGACCTCAGGGGGCGGGGGTGGGGATTTCTTTTGTCCCCCTGTGTTCGGTGGGCGAGGTTCTTCATCGTTGTCCTAGCTGGGCGGCCCTTTCCCCTTATGATCGGTGTTTAGCTTACTAGCCTGTTTAAAGACCCAACAATTTCTGTTGGTGTGATTGGCAGGCTTGTCAGGGGTGCCATGGATTTGGCAAGGCCTACCGAGTATTCTGTCCAAACAGGATGGACCATCTTTATTTCCTTTGAATGGCTTCTTCCACTCACCGGGTTTAGAGCCACTGAATCCGGCGTTGACCGCTGTATCTTCGGTATCTGCATTGTTGATTCGATGCTTGTGTTTATTGTGTCATGGCCTGCCATTGCCGTCTCTGGCTTCGGAGGTGCCAGGTTCGTAGTACTGTTTCTTCGACGAGCAAGCCAGCTGTCTTCTCCTGCGCAAAAGCGGGTCATGAGTGCGGTGAGGGCTGCCATAGACTTTGGCTTTTCTTGGCCGAGGTGTCGGGCGAGCCACTCGTCACGGATGCTGTGTTTAAAGGCCGCGAGGGCTTTGGCGTCCGGACAATCGACAATTTGGTTCTTTTTAATTAAGAACCTGGTCAAGAGTTTTCGGGTTGACTCTCCGAGTTGCTAGACAATGTGACTAAGGTCATCAACATATGGAGGCCGAACATAGGTGCCTTGGAAGTTGTCTCTAAAGGCATCTTCCAAATCTTCCCAGCTACTAATAGAGTTTTCTGCTAGGCTGTTTAACCAGTGTCGTGCTGGTCCCTTGAGTTTTAGGGGGAGGTACTTGATGGCATGGAGATCATCACCGTGGGCCATGTGGATATGGAGAAGGAAATCTTCGATCCATACCGCGGGATCTATTTTTCCATCGTATGATTCAATGTTTACGGGTTTAAACCCTTCTGGGAACTCGTGCTCCATTGACTCGTCGGTGAAGCATAGGGGGTGTGCGGCGCCTCTGTATCGGGCAATGCCACGACTCAGTTCGGATGAAGTTCGTATGCGGTTTTCGGCCCAAGTGAGGTTGTGCATGCTGCACTAGGCCTGATGGCCGTGTTCATGCATTGAAGATTGCCCCCTCGATCTATAGATTGATCTGGCTTGGCCTGCTCTATTGTCCAGGTCCTGCTGTAGGTCGTAGGTGTATCTTGGAGCCGTTGTCTCTCTGCCTTTACAGCGAGGTGGTGCAGGTTGGAGTTCGGTGTAGGTGGCCGCTTTATCTCGCCCATGTGGCGGCCGGTCTGGTTCATTAGCATGGTCATGTATTGACAGTATGGGCTTGATAGCCTCATCATCAAATTGTGGAAGTAGCCGACGCTTCGGATAACTCTTAGTTGGGCGTTGAAGGCCATACTCTTCGGCAGCTAGGACTTGTGTCCACCTATCGTTGACTGTATCCTGTTCAGCTTGGAGCCGCCGCCGCTGCTTTTTTAGACTTCTAGTAGTGGCGATTAGCTGGTGCTTAAAGTGCTCCTGCTCGAGTGGTTCCTCTGGCACAATGAAGTCTTCGTCGCCGAGGCTCACATCGTCTTCGGAGAGCAGTAGATAATTACTATCTTCCGAGTCCCCGTTCCCGACCGGATCGTCAGGGTTGACTTGCCCCTCTCCCACATCGTCTTGTTTGGATGTGGGCTTGACGGGGACTTCGGGCTCTTCGGTATCCTCCAGAGTGTTATCATCTCCGGTGCCGGCATTACTAACTTTGCTACGACGCGATTTTGAGCGGTGCCGCTGGCGTCGCCGTTTCGTTGGTGCCTCATCAGGTTTTTGCTCTATCGGATCTTCCTGTTTGCGTCATCATCCTGTTTGGGTATGTACACCATGTATACGTCATATGTGGAGGTGGCCGTCGTCCAACGTTCGGTAATCGGCGGGTGTTGGCCTTGCTTGTCTCCGACATCGTCGTCCATGCTATCGATGTCTTCGGAGGCGTAATCCAGCATGTCGGTTAGGTCTTCGAAAGTGGTTATGAAGTGGGTGGTGGGTGGGACATAAAATTCCCCGCTCTCAGCCTCTAGTCCTAGCTGGGCGTAGTTCGGAAGTGATTCCTCTGTAATAGCGAGGGATCACATTAAGTCCAGGGCCTCGTTTAAGAGCGAGGTTTGGACGTGGAAGCGAGAGTCCACGGGGCTGGCCGGGGTGAAAGCCTCCTGGCCCTGCCTACTTGGCACGGACTTCGAGAGTTCAGATCTGGAGTCTGGGGGCGAGTCCGGCCTTTCAATGATAGGGGGACCTGGACTGATTCCGAGTTTGCCGTGGATATGGTTGCCTCCGGATCCTCGATAATGCGGTTTGCAACGGAGAGTCCGGTGGGCTCCACACTCCCATCTTCGTACCTGATGGTTTGCTCCGGATCTAAGGCCGGAGCGATGGCCGGGGCCTTGAACCCTTCGAATATCAACTCTCCTCGGATATCAGCGACATAGTTTAGGTTCCCGAAACTGATCTGATGACCAGGGGTGTAGTTGTCAATCTATTCGAGGTGGCCAATCGAGTTGGCACGCAATGCGAAGCGCCGAATACAAAAATTGGGCCGGGGAGGAAGGTCTCCCCTGAAACAGCATCATTTTAGATGATCGATCGAGCCATCGAACCTTCTGTCGATGGCACAACGAAACTCTCAATGAAAGCACCAATGTCGGTGTGAAAATCGGCTAATCTCGGGTAGGGGGTCCGAAACTGTGCGTCTGAGGATGGAAGGTAACAGGAAACAAGGGACACGGTGTTTACCCAGGTTCGGGCCCTCTTAATGGAGGTAATACCCTACTTCCTGCTTGATTGACTTTGATGAGTATAGGGGTTACAAGAGTTGATCTACCTTGAGATCGTAATAGCTAAAACCCTAGATGTCTAGCCTATATGATTATGATTGCCTCTATGGACTAAACCCTCCGATTTATATAGACCCCGAAGGGGCCTAGGGTTGTACAGAGTTGGTTTACAGAGAAAGTAATCTTCATATCCGAATGCCAAGCTTGCCATCCACACAAAGGAGAGTCCCGTCCGGACACAAGGGAAGGCCTTCTATCTTGTATCTTCACGGCCCATCAGTCCGGCCCATGCCACACAGCCCGAACACCTGGGGACCCCCTAATCCAGGACTCCCTCACTTGGCAATGGCAATAGCTCCAGTGTTGTCATAGAAGAGAGTCATTGGGCCCAACACATTGGGAATCACTCCTAGGTCAGTGATAAACTCCTTCATCCAGACTCGTTCCTGAGCTGCTTCTGAAGCAGCTATGTACTCCGCTTCACATGTAGATCTCGCCACGACGCTTTGCTTGCAACTGCACCAGCTGTCTGCCCCACAATTCAAAATATACACTTATCCGGTTTGTGACTTGGAGTCATCCAGATCTATGTCGAAGCTAGCATAAACGTAACCCTTTACGACGAGCTCTTCGTCACCTCCATAAATGAGAAACATGTCCTTAGTCCTTTTTAGGTACTTCAGGATATTCTTGACCATTGTCCAGTGTTCCATACTGGGATCACTTTGTACCTCCCCACCAAAATTATGGCAAGGTTCACATCAGGTCTGGTACATAGCATGGCATACATAATAGAGCCTATGGCCGAGGCATAGGGGATGACACTCATCTTTTATCTTTCTTCTGCCAAGGTCGGGCGTTGAGCTGCGCTCAATCTCACACCTTGCAATACAACCAAGAACCCCTTCCTGGACTGATCCATATTGAACTTCTTCAATATCTTGTCAAGGTATGTGCTTTGTGAAAGACCAATGAGGCGTCTCGATTTATCTCTATATAGATCTTGATGCCTAATATGTAAGCAACTTCTCCTAGGTCCTTCATTGAAAAACACTTATTCAAGTAGGCCTTTATGCTTTCCAAAAGTTCTATATGATTTCCCATCAATAGTATGTCATCCACATATAATATGAGAAATGCTACAGAGCTCCCACTCACTTTCTTGTAAATACAGGCTCTCCATAAGTCTGTATAAACCCAAACGATTTGATCATTTCATCAAAGCGAAAGTTCCAACTCCGAGATGCTTGCACCAACCCATAGATGGAGTGCTGGAGCTTGCATACCTTGTCAGCATTCTTAGGATCGACAAAACCTTCTGGCTACATCATATACAATTCTTCCTTAAGGAAACCGTTAAGGAATGCCGTTTTGACGTCCATTTGCCATATCTCATAATCATAGAATGCGGCAATTGCTAACATGATTCGTACGGACTTCAGCTTCGCTACAGGTGAGAAGGTCTCATCATAGTCAACTCCTTGAACTTGTCGATAACCCTTAGTGACAAGCCGAGCCTTATAGACGGTCACATTACCATCCGCGTCAGTCTTCTTCTTAAAGATCCACTTATTCTCTATGGCTTGCCGATCATCAAGTAAGTCCACCAAAGTCCATACTTTGTTCTCATACATGGATCCTATCTCGGATTTCATGGCTTCAAGCCATTTGTTGGAATCTGGGCCCGTCATCGCTTCTTCATAGTTCGAAGGTTCACCGTTGTCTAACAACATGATTTCCAGGATAGAGTTGTCGTACCACTCTGGCGACTCGATCTAAAGTTCATGATTATCATCATCATTAATGTCCTCTCTAGTCGGTGAAGGCACCACATAAACATTTTTTGTGCTACGCTACTCTCCGGTTCAAGAGGGGGTACCTGATGTCGCTTGAAGCTACGTCGGTATTTCCCCAAAGAGGAAGGGATGATGCAGCACAATGGCGGTAGGTATTTCCCTCAGATATGAAACCAAGGTTATCGAACCAGTAGGAGAACCAATCAACACAATGTAAACAGCCCCTGCACACAGATAACAAATCCTCGCAACCCGACGTGTTAAAGGGGTTGTCAATACCTTTCGGGTAATAGTGCTAGAAATTGGTGCGTGACGGGAAAAAGGTTATAAATATTGATAGATCGAACACCACATAAAATAAATTGCAGCAAGGTATTTTTGGGTTTTTGGATTAATAGATATAAAAATAAAAGCAAATAAAAATAGATCGCAAAGGAAAATAATATGAGAAAGAAGACCCGGGGGCCGTAGGTTTCACTAGTGGCTTCTCTCGAGAAAAATAGCAAAGCGGTGGGTGAAAAAATTACTATTGGGCAATTGATAGAACTTCAAATAATTATGAAGATATCCAGGCAATGATCATTATATAGGCATCATGTCCAAGATTAGTAGATCGACTCCTGCCTACTTCTACTACTATTACTCCACACATCGACCGATATCCAGCATGCATCTAGTGTATTAAGTTCATGGAGAAACGGAGTAATGCAATAAGAACGATGACATGATGTAGACAAGATCTATCTATATAGACATAGACCCCATCGTTTTATCCTTAGTAGCAACGATACATACGTGTCGGTTCCCCTTCTATCACAGGGATCAAGCACCGTAAGATCGAACCCACTACAAAGCACATCTTCCCATTACAAGATAAATAGATCAAGTTGGCCAAACAAAACCCAAATATCAAAGAAGAAATATGCGGCTATAAGCAATCATGCATAGAAGATATCAAAGAAACTCAAATACTTTCATGGATATAAAAGATAGATCTGATCATAAACTCAAAGTTCATTGGATCCCAACAAACACACCGCAAATAGTTACATAATATGGATCTCCAAGAGACCATTGTATTGAGAATCAAGAGAGAGAGATATGAAGCCATCTAGCTACTAACCACGGACCCGAAGGTCTACAAAGAACTACTCACGCATCATCGGAGAGGCACCAATGGAGGTGGTGAACCCCATCCGAGATGGTGTCTAGATTGGATCTGGTGGTTCTAGACTCTGCGGCGGCTGGATGAATATCTCGTCGACTCCCATAGGGTTCTGGAAATATTGGGGTATTTATAGAGCAAAGAGGCGGTCCGGGGGGCACCCGAGGTGGGCACAACCCATCAGGACGCGCCTGGGCCTCCTGGCACGCCCCGGTGGGTTGTCCCCTCCTCGGGACTCCCCCCAGGTGAAACCAGGGCCCAACATGTTCCTTCTGGTCCATAAAAAATCTCCGTAAAGTTTCATGGTATTTGGACTCCGTCTGTAAAAAACACGGAAAAATATGAACTGGCACTTGGCACTATGTCAATAGGTTAGTACCAAAAAATGATATAAAATGATTATAAAACATCCAAGATTGAACAATCAAAAACTATAGATACGTTGGAGACATATCAACATCCCCAAGCTTAACTCCTACTCGTCCTCGAGTAGGTAAGTGATAAAAATAGATTTTTTTGATGTGGAATGCTGCCTATCATGTCATATCATATTTTTTCTTTAAAGCATGGAAAATTGGACTTTTAGTTGTTCAAAGCAATAGTCTAGTTTTGACATGATAATTTAGAAACTCAAGCATATCAACAAGCAACCATGTCTTTCAAAATATCAATGCTAAAATAAGCTATCCCTAGCCCATCGTGCTCAAACATTGATCCATTCATGAAGCACACTCGAATGTTAGCTACACCCAATACTTAAGTACGATCATATTGCCTCCTAGTTGGTGCTTTTATAAGAGAAGATGGAGACTCAAAAATGAAAATTGCATAAAGTAAAAGAAAGGCCTTTGCAGAGGGAAGTAGGGATTTGTAGACGTGCTAGAGATCAAAGTGAAAAACTTAGAGATAAAAACATTTTGAGAGGTGTATCCATCCCACCAACGAAAATGACTTAGAGTTCCCAATACTTTCCATGCATAGATATATCATATGCGGTTCCCAAACGGAAAATAAAGTTTATTCCTTTTTCCACCATAACTTTCACTTTCCATGGCTAACCGTATCCACGGGTGCCCTCCATACCAACACTTTCCAAGGAATTTATTATTTGACAACATAAATTAAATTCATTTTTTTTGCATTTCGAGACTAGGCATCCCTAATACCTTTGCCTTGCTCTTGTGCAATGACAAGTGAATAAACACTCATCTTGAGAATAACACATCTAGCATGGAAAATATTAGCCACCCCTCACCGCTCCGCGAGCGAAACAAACACACAAAAGAGAAGTTTATTTTGAAAATTAGAGATAGCACATGCAAATTTTCTTAGAACGGCAAAATAGTACCACATATAGGTAGATATCATGGACTCATATGGCAAAACTGGGTTAAAGGTTTTTGGATGCACAAGTAGTGATCATACTTTGTGCAAAATGAAGGCTAGCAAAAGATTGGGAAGCGACCAACAAACAAACAAATAATCTCATAAGAAAGCATTAAGCATAAATAACACCGAATAATGCACCACAAGTAGGATATAATTTCATTGCATGACTATTGACTTTCGTACTTGCATAGGGAATCACAAACCTTAACATCAATATTCTTACTAAAGCATAATTACTCATCAAGATGACTCACATATCACATCATCATATCTCAAAACTATTACTAAGAATCAAGTTTATTTTTCCAATGATCTTCATGAAAGTTTTTATTATATCGTTCTTGGATATCTATCACTTTGGAACTAATTTTCATGTATTGCTTTTGACAAGCTCAAACAAATATAAGTGAAGATCATGAGCATAATATATTTTTCTTTTTCTCCAATTAATTTAAGTGAAGAAAGAGAGAATTTCTTGAAAATTTTACTAACTCTCAAATAAATCTAAGTGAAGCAAGCGAGCATTTCTTCAAATATACTAAAGCACACCATGCTCAAAAAGATATAAGTGAAGCACTAAAGCAAGTCCATAGCTCATAAAAATTTAAGTGAAGCATAGAGAGCAATTCTAACAAGTCATGACATAATTTTGGCTCTCTCAAATAGGTGTGTCCAGCAAGGGATAACGACGAAAAACACAAAATAAAACAAGAAAAGACTCATATTATACAAGACGCTCCAAGCAAAACACATATCATCTGACGAATAAAAATATAGTTTCAAGTAAAATACCGATGATCGTTGGAAGAAAGCGGGGACGCCACTCGGGGGCATCCCCAAGCTTAGTTGGTTGCTCGTTTTTGGATAATAGCTTATGATGCCGGGGCATCCCCAAGCTTAGGATCTTCCATCCTTCATCCATCATAAGATAACCCAAAACTTGAAAACATCAATCACACAAAACTCAACAAAACCTTCGTGAGATCCGTTAGTATAAGAATAATAAATCACTACTATAAGTACTGTATCAAACAAATTCATATTTTGTTTTTGTATTGTATCTACTGTATTCCAACTTTTCTATGGCAAAAACTTATCAAAGAAAAGCATGGAGCCGTCAAGAATAAGCAGACAACAGAAAGAAAACAGAATCTGTCAAAACAGAACAGTTTGGAGAAATCTGACTATTTCGAATACTTCTGTAACTCCAAAAATTCTGAAAAATTAGGACGGTCTGGGAAATTTGTATATTGATCTACTTCAAGAGTAATGGGTATTTTATCTCTCTCTGGTAAAAAATTAAAATTAATTTCGTGAGCATAAAAGTTTCTGTTTTTCAGCAAGATCAAACAACTATCACCCAAGAAGATCCTAAAGGCTTTACTTGGCACAAACACTAATTAAAACATAAAAACACAATCATAACAGTAGCATAATTGTGCTAACACACAAAAACAGGAAGCAAAAAGCAAAAATAAAATTTATTCATTGGGTTGCCTCCCAACAAGCGTTATAGTTTTATGCCCTTAGCTAGGCATAAGGCAAGGATCTAAGTATTGTCATCTTTGGTCCGAGATCCATAAGATGCCCTCATGATTGATTCATAAGGTGGCTTAATTCTAGTTCTAGGCAAGTGTTCCATACCCTTCCTTAAAGGAAATTGGAACTTAATATTGCCTTCTTTCATATCAATCACAGCACCGATGGTGCGTAAAAATGGTCTACCAAGAATAATTGGACAGGACGGGTTGCAATCAATATCAAGAACAAAAAAAATATATGGGCACATAATTCCTATTCGCAAGAATAAGAACATCATTAATTCTTCCCATAGGCTTTTTAATAGTAGAATCCGCCAAGTGCAAATTCAAAGAACATTCTTCAAGATTAGTAAGACTAAGCACATCACATAAAGATTTCAGAATTGTAGAAACACTAGCACCCAAGTCACACAAAGCAAAACACTCATAATTTTTAATATTGACTTTGATAGTAGGTTCCCATTCATCATGCAATTTTCTAGGAATTGAAACTTCTAATTCCAATTTTTCTTCAAGAGCTTTCATCATAGTATCAACAATATGTTTAGTAAAAGCTTTATTTTGTTCATAAGCATGGGGTGAATTTATCATGGATTGTAACAATGAAATACAATCAATCAAAGAGCAACTATCATAATTAAAGTCTTTGTAATCCAAAAGAGTGGGTACATCACTAGCTAAAGTTTTGACCTCTCCAAACCCACTTTCATTAATTTTTTCAACAAGATTTTCACCCTCCGAAATATTGGGACGCATTCTACCTAAAGTTGACTCTTCTCCAGTCCCTTTTCCATCAATATTAACTTTACTAAACAAGGAATCAATAGAAGAAACACAAATCATTTTAAGATCTTCATCACTTTTGCGAAAGAAATCACTAGAAAAAGCTTTTTCTAAAAATTCTCTTTTAGCTCTAAGCAGAGCAGTTATTTTCTTACTTTCATCCATAGAAACATAAAGAGCTTTAGTTGATTCATCTACTTTAGGCACAAAAATTTTCATCTTGATATTTTCCACATCATGAGCAATTCTATCAACATTTCTAGACAAATCATCAATCTTACTCAACTTTTCTTCTATGGAAGTGTTGAAAACCTTTGGAGTGTTGATAAATTCTTTAATATTATTATCAAGATCAGAGGTGTTCCTATTATTATAAGATTGATTTCCATGGGAATTACCATAATTAATATAGGAATTACTAGGAAAAGGCCTATGATTAAAATTACCTCTATAAGCATTGTTGTTGAAATTATTTCGAGAGATAAAATTCACATCTATGGCATCACTATTTTGCTCAATCAAGGCATATCATTAATATCAATAGGAGCACTTCTACTAGCAACCAATTTCACAAGAGCATCAACTTTTTTCATTCAAAGAAGAAATTTCTTCAACCGAATTAACTTTTTTACTAGTAGGAGCTCTTTCGGTATGACATTGCGAATAATTTGCCATAATATTATCAAGAAATTTGGTGGCTTCTGTCAGGACCCCGACTCAATGCCACATCGATCTAGCATGTAACACCTCATATCACTTTGCGGCCTCACGCACGGTATTCCCACGGGTGTCGCCTTACCTTTGCCCGGGACCGTTTGCGCCTTTTGGCACACGTATATGACAGTGTCGCTAGCATCCATATGATAAGGAGCCCGGGCTGACATGGCTAGTCGTAGACCCAAAGTGGCACAAACTTACAGGGACAGGCATCCATGACCCAGCATCGAACGTGTCGGTCATCAGCGAGTGAATCCAGGCTGTAGCACTGGGCTAGCAGGACTCCGGTGAACCGGGCTGTAGCGGGCTAACAGGACTCCGGTATTCATCGCGTGACATTTCCCCGAAGGGACAGACACAGGAACGAAGAAGGACACATGCTGGCCAGCCTAAGTGTTCCGGAGCAGTAGCAAGCTACCATGGCTCAGTGGAAACACCAGGAGACATTTCCCGGTAAGAGAGGCTACTAAGGATAAACAACTAGATAGTCAGATCCCACACATACCAAGCATTTCAATAACATACACACAATATGCTCGATATGTGCAAATACAACATGGCATCACAACATGACTCTACAACTCAAGTATTTATTCATTAGGCTCCGAGGAGCGAGATATTACAAACATGGGTCTCATGACCCAACAATCAGAGCATACAAGTCAAGCACAAACGGAAGCTATCATGTCTGAGTACAGACATCTATAAATGGAAAAGGCTGAGAAGCCTGACTATCTACCAGATCCTGCCGAGGGCACAAGATCGTAGCTGAGGTAACAAGCTAAACGTCGAAGTCCACGCGGAACTACTAGTGAGACTGAAGTCTCTCTGCAAAAACATAAAATAGGCAAACGTGAGTACAAATGTACCCAGCAAGACTTACATCAGATCTATCTACATATGCATCATTATCAACAAAGGGGGTGGTGGAGTTTAGCTGCAGCAAGCCAGCTTTGACTCGGTGGCTAACCTGAACTACGACTGCAAGTAACTCTTTTGAGGTGGCGCACACGAGTCCACATATTCACCATATCAATACACCACTAAGGATCCGCTCCCATCTCCCTACGAGAACGCCATCCATAGCACTCACGCTTATCTTGCGTATTTTAGAGTATCCACTTTCACTTGTCTATGAACTATGCAAGGGGTCCAAGTTTCCATATCCGAGGAATCCGGCTATTCGAATAGATGATGATAACCCTGCAGGGGTGTACTTCTTCACACACGCTCCCGCCACTTACCGCCCTGTACACGTCATGTACCTCGGCAACCTTCAAGCGGAAGCCGGGCGAGGGAGTCGGCCACGACCTGACTAACCAAACAAGTCTCTCGTCCAGGTTTATCGCCTATTCGGGTTCCATCCGCAAGGAGATCCGGCCGGGGTGTCGCTCACGGCCCCAAACGATGTGAGCAGGGTTCCCAAGCCCACCATCCGGGTGCCACTTGGTACACCGTGCCACTGTGCCTAGTCTGTCCCAAGCCCACCTGTACCGGGTGCCACTTGGTAGACTACTAACACTACCTACAAACACTAGAAACTAGTTGCAACTCCTGGACAGAGATCATGTTGATTAATAAGTCGAGAGGGGTCGAGTTACCGGAACCCAATGTGTGGTAGTAACTGGTCATGGATCACAAACACAGAACTCAGTTCCTGAGGACGGCTGCAATGAGACAACCCACCATGTACTCCTACATGGCCTCTCACCGCTACCTTTACCAAATCGTGTTCATACACTTAGCTCACACACAGTAGGACATGTTCACACGCCTCTGATTCATCCCCGATGAATCAGACCTGACTCACTCTAAGCAGTAGCAGGCATGATAAACAAGCATGAATGAGTAGGCACATCAGGGCTCAAACAATTCCTACTCATGCTAGTGGGTTTCATCTATTTACTGTGGCAATGACAGGTCATGCAAAGGATAAAGGGGTTCAGCTACCGCAGCAAGTAACAAATATGTCGTTGTTGTCCTAATGCAGTAAAAGAGAGCAGGAGCGGGAGAGTGGGATTTTATCGGAATGAACAAGGGGGTTTTGCTTGCCTGGCACTTCTGAAGATAATATAATTCTTCATCGGTGTCATCGATCACATCGTCGGTACACCGTCTACCGAGGGGGAACAACACCGGCAAACACAAAAGAAACACAATCAATGCAATGCACAATATGATGCATGATCATGACATGGCAAAATGAATGTGTTTTGGGCTAATGCATCTAGCAACAAGTTAAATGGAGTTGGTTTGAACCCTAGGTTCAAATTCAAACTCCACATGTGATTATTTAAATGCCATTTAATTGAATTGTCCTAAACAGCAGCTATAAGTTGTTCTAACATGCATGAAAATGGTACAGATGGATAGATTGGATTTTTCTGATAATTTTTCATATATAATTTATTTAATTTGGAGTTACGGTTGAATTTCTATGAATTTTTGAAGTTTATACTATTTCTGGAATTTCTTGATTATTTATAAAATAAACTAAATTCCAGAAAAGGAATATTGCGTCAGCATGGCGTCATGCTGACCTCAGCAGAGTCAACAGGGGCTGGTCCAGGTCAAACTGACCAGTGGGGTCCACTGGTCAGCGTCTCAGGCTGGTTTAGGTGGATGACATGTGGGGCCGGTCAAAGTTGACTTGGCCAAGGTTAAACTGGCACGTGGGGTCCACGGTATTAACACTAATTTAACAGAAAAATATACTAATCCTAATTAAGCGCAGGGGCCCACATGGCAGTGGCTCATAGGGTGATTAGCCCCTAACTAAGTGGCCACATCGACCCGCCGGAGTTTGGCCGGCGGCGACCTCAAGCCGCGGCGGAAGCTTGCCGGAAATCCGCTATGGGGCTCGGTTT
Source organism: Triticum dicoccoides (assembly GCF_002162155.2). Classification (NCBI taxonomy): domain Eukaryota; kingdom Viridiplantae; phylum Streptophyta; class Magnoliopsida; order Poales; family Poaceae; genus Triticum; species Triticum dicoccoides. The sequence goes on along the minus strand of NC_041390.1, from coordinate 534,579,969 downwards.
TGCGCGTGGCTTGCGTCTACGGGACGCTGGCAGTGAGGCGCATCCGAGGGTGGCAATAGCTCGAGGTGGGGTGGCCGGAGCTCACCGGAATGAAGCTCACGGCGGCGCCGGCGTTCGGGTGAACTGGGTTTCGGGGTTAGGGAGCACGACAGGAGGCAAGGAGGGGTGTTACGACCTCCTGGGGTTGCACTGAGCACGGCCGCGTGCTCGGTTGCAGCTCTAGGCAACGGTGGCTACGGCGGCGACATGACCGGCGGCAAAGAGCTCTCGGCTCCGACGGATTTGATAGCTACGCGATGCAAACGAGGCAGGGGAGAGAGGGGAAAGATTCCGGTGCTCACGGTGAACTCGCAGAGCAGACTAGTGGGCTCGGGGATGGCTTGGTGACGACGAAACAACGACGGCGATCTCGGGCGGCCGGAGGTGGGGAAGATGGCGTGGGCGGCGATGCAGGGCGTCCGGCGGGGCATGGGTTGGTGGAGAGGAAGAGGGGGTCGAGGCGGAGCCTCTGGGCGCAACGACGAGGCGAGGCAGTGGCTGTGGCCACGGCGACGCTCGTCGGCGGCGACGGACGCGTTCGGTGGCGGAAAGAACAGAGGAGGTGAGAGCGTTTGGGGGGAGAGAGAGGGAGTCCAGGGGGTCGGGGCAGCGCCGAGGAGATGACGCGAGGCGTCGCGGTGTCCAGGCGATGCAGACGAGCAGGGTGGTGGCGTGGCGAGCTCGGGCGCGTGCGCCGTGTCCCTCCTCTGCCTACTAGCGCGAGGAGGAAGGCGACAGGGAGGAGGTGGTGGGCTGGGCCTGCCAGCTAGGCCGCCAGGTAGGTTTGGGCCGGGTGGGCTGAGAGGTGAGCGCCAGGTAGGCTTCTGCTCTTATTTTTTTATATTTCTGTTCTGTTTTCTTTTATTTAATATCTTTTGCCATTGTTTTGAATTTAAACAAATTCAAACAATGCCAAAAACTCCTCTGAATATTTTTTATTATGCTAGATGGACTTTTCCAAAAGCTCATAAATATTTCAGGGGTATTTGAAATTATATTCTAATTATATGAATATAATTCAAATTCAAATAGCTAATGATTTAAATTCAAAGTCCCAAAAATAAATCCTTTTAAAATGTTCATTATTTTTGGTTTGGATCAAAACCCTTGCCAAAAATATTAAACATCTAAGAAGAGCATTTTGGAACAATGAATGAGATTTTAGGGTTTTTGCCCTTCTTTTATTTAAGTTTTTGAGGCTTCCAAATTTCCTCAGTTCAAGTTTCAAAAATTTAAACATGATGCACACACCAGGCAGCACCAGAAGCTAGGGATGTGACAACTCACCCCCACTAAACAAGAATCTCGTCTCGAGATTCAAGCGTAGGGTAAGATGAAGGGGAACGCAAACTAGTATAATCTTCATGATCCAGGGTGCACTTCATACAAGCGTTGATTCGATCACCATCTTTGTCCCGTCGTCTTGCTCTGAGAACTCCAACTAGCATGACAGCAAGAGGAAAAGGACAACTCCGGAAGAATCGATCTTCTTGAAGATTAATCAACTTAGGATCAGCTCACAAAGTGAGTCATAGCAACATCTCTTGAGCCGAGACACGAAGCATACATCTGAAGAAATGGAGTGTGACAGATGACAAGGGCTCGCTAAGTAGACAACAATTCCAGACTTAAGAATGTGGTGATCGGTTGTCAACGTAGCGAGGAGTTGAGTTGCCATGATACCACGACGAAACATCCTGGAGGAGGGTGATTCGTAGATTATTACCTTAAGTGGCAAAAAGAATTACCTTTGATATAGAGATCATTGAAACTCTTTATAACAGCCTAAGGAAAATCTCGAGCGATCGTTTGGAGGGGTTCGGTAGAATGGCATACTCAGACTTGGATGATGTGGATTACCTTGTCGAAGACAACGTAATGGATGAATTTGCTTACCACCAGAAATGGAAGAGACCCATGGTAGAATGGCACATTGGTGGTGCAAGCTGGGAACAAAATGCAAATGCTGGGAATGATTCTGGTAACTGGGGAAGAACCCAGCAATAGAGAGTGAATTCGCTGTTTGAAAAGATCATAGCATTGCCGAGGAAACTGAGAGGAATCCCAGTTAGTGCCGATGATAACACGTAGCGCTTGTGCGTGCTCTCAAGAACTTGAGCATTTCCACAATCATCAGGGTTTTATCAACATCCGTGTCAAGGGTGCTAACAACACAACATACTACCATGATGGCTAATGATGGATGATGCAGATGCAAAGGAAGATAACACTTTCTCATATTTCACCCTTGGCGGGGCCAAGGAAATAAAATCTGGATGATCGACCGAGAGACATTTAGCACTCCGCTTCTAATGTTCTCCTTGACGTGCTAGTGTATCCCATTCCTAGATATGGTTTGATAACTAGAACATCAAGTAAAGGTCGGACTTCGGGAGCAATAGAATCCATAAGGGACAGTTACGGAGGTAAATCCTACGAAATCCTTATGGGGAGGTGGCCAACTTCCTCAAACAAGATACTACAATAATAGGTCTTCCGGCTGGGTGTGTTGGCCACGACATCCACTTTACCGGTTATCGAGGAACCAATATTATAGTTCTTGGGAAATGTTCCAACCATCATATCTGCCTGAGATTCAGATCTGGTTGGTGTCAGGATATTCCAGACTCATCGAGTCTAGGAAGAAAAATGAAAGTTTGCAACACAAATCGACGGGATGACGTTGCGAGATTCTCGGGAAATGAACTACGATAGAAAGCTCCAAAACATGAGCTGGTTCTGCTACAAACATGTGAACACGTTGTCCCAGACAAGCATGCCCACATGGTAGTCTTACAATAAAACACTACCGAGTTCTGGTTGGGAACCATCATTAATGACATCGAAGTCTCCACGCGTGGAAGTCCAAAGAGTTCGCCTTGGACAGACTCCTTTATCTTTGAACAACTCAATCAGTGGCTTGGTGTGCTAGGATATACATATGGAATGGAGGTTGCAAGTCTCCGAACCACAGAATACTTCGCACGTATGCATGACTGATTTTGGATGATTCCAAAGGAAGCAACATTGACTTTCTCGAATCCACGACGGCAACTTGCATTAAATGCACATGAACTAGAGGAAGTCACTTCTTACATCCGAACATATGCTTCATGAGCTAGCATGAACAAATGCTTTCAAAAGTTTCCAACACTAACTTAATGTTCAACAAAATCATGGAGGAGATAAGGATGTTGTGAATTGGCTCAACAACAATTCATTCGGGTTCCCTTTTAAAAGGAATTCCATAGTTAAGTGAACACGGTGATAGCATTGGTCAGACCAAAGATGTAATGGTGTATGCTCGAGGGATCAACCACGAGTAAGACAACATTACGAGCATCGTTGGTACTGATTTGATTTGACGATAGCCCACACCCAAATCAAAGGTTGGACAAGATGATAGGTCCATTAACTGATCACGAGGGTCAGTCGATGAAATATCAATTTTCTTCAACACACACTACACAAGAATATCCCTTTGGAACGAACTAAGTCAGGCAAGCTTTTATCTTCCAACTCTCCAAGTTGTTGTCTAGCTTAACCAACTAGTTCAGGGATATCTAACACCGATTCTTGGAGAGAAGGTGGTTCATAAGAAACCAACTTGATCACGAGCTCAACATAACGGTCAGGTGACGACCTGGTGATACTTCCGAGAAGACATTCAGAAAATCACGAACCACCGGTATGTTACTAAGCTCAAGAACAATCTCGCTTTTCAGGGCAAGACGATATGATCAAATGAGTGAGGACTTGAAATAATTCCTATCTCATTGGTCGAGGAGTGCACCAGAAATAGGGACTAGGCAGCACAATCAGTCTTAGAATGATGATTCAAGAACCAATACGCTAAGAATGAAATTATTGTCCTTTAACTACCAAGCAACGAGGTTGCTAGGAGTATTGATTTCACACATCACGATTCACTTGTCAACATTCCGGTTACGATAACACAGGAACCAAGGAATGAACAATGATGGCAAGAAGTATCACTGTACCAAGAGTTCATAGGATGGTGTGCAATTCCTATAACAATCCCGATATAAAAGATGGTAATACTCCAAGGTAGAACAGAGCAAAAGCTGGGTTGGCATTTGTTCTGCGGAGCACAACTTCTTTGACCCAATCCTGGAAATGGAAGAGGTACTGGAGTTTGTTTCTCCAAGTCATTCAGGACAGAATGGCTTGACGGACCACAAGAGTAATAGGCATCGATAAACGAACGCACACATACTCTTGACTATCAATTGATAGACGAAGGTCAGTAGACAACTAAAGAGGGACAGCTCAAAGGAACATATAACTTTCTGAGTTGTGGATGCATAGATTAGTATGTCGAACCAAGTTCAACATAATTCTTCCGGATAACCCATGCAGAAAGGTTGAGCTGGCACAGTCACAATATAGCATGGAGAACTCATCAAGAGCATTCTAGTTGTGATCGTTCAGTTCAACGAGGAACTTCTGCCATAAGTAGTTCATGGTATTTGGAAGAAGAAGATACCATGGACTTCAAGGACTATCGCAAAGGTTACTAATATCCTAAAGGAACTAGCAACACTATCAACAAGATATAAGTAGGGTGAATCTCGGGTTCAAAACCCAGGAATAGAATACCTACTACTAGCTGGCATCACGGGATGCTTTCGAGAATGATAGCCAGAATCATCACACTGGGACACAAATCATGGCTAAATTACTGGATGATCCCCTAAGACACCTAGGGTCATAATACTAGCTCCAACATATATGTCAAGGCAATAAAGTACCTCAACTCACTGATTTGTGTGATTAATCTGACCAAAGGCACATCGGAAACAGGAGGAAGGGATTTGCAAATGCATCCGACTATTTAGAAACCTGGGATGACTCGGACAGCATAACGGCTGTAAATGCTCAAAAAATTGGAGACATGCTACAAAAATGGTGGCATAGCCACTCAGAAGCACAATATCAAGGTTCTGAGATCAATACTTAGCATACATAGGTAGAAACTGAATTGACGCTTGAAACTATCAATCCTATAAGTCTCTAACATAGTAACTCGTCATCCTAGTAGATAGATGAGAAGGCCTAGTTCTTAGTCCCCGTAGAAGAGAAGAGGACGACTCAGATCAGAGGGCCATGAGGTATAAGGAGTAAAAAGAGCCTTACGTTCCATCCCACAATCAATTCCCTTATATAACTAAATAATTTCTAGACTCAACTTCGACCAGTTTGGCTTGGTAATCCTACAGGCAGTCAAGCTCTGATACCAACGCTGTCAGGACCCCGACTCAATGCCACATCGATCTAGCATGTAACACCTCATATCACTTTGCGGCCTCACGCACGGTATTCCCACGGGTGTCGCCTTACCTTTGCCCGGGACCGTTTGCGCCTTTTGGCACACGTATATGACAGTGTCGCTAGCATCCATATGATAAGGAGCCCGGGCTGACATGGCTAGTCGTAGACCCAAAGTGGCACAAACTTACAGGGACAGGCATCCATGACCCAGCATCGAACGTGTTGGTCATCAGCGAGTGAATCCAGGCTGTAGCACTGGGCTAGCAGGACTCCGGTGAACCGGGCTGTAGCGGGCTAACAGGACTCCGGTATTCATCGCGTGACATTTCCCCGAAGGGACAGACACAGGAACGAAGAAGGACACATGCCGGCCAGCCTAAGTGTTCCGGAGCAGTAGCAAGCTACCATGGCTACGTGGAAACACCAGGAGACATTTCCCGGTAAGAGAGGCTACTAAGGATAAACAACTAGATAGTCAGATCCCACACATACCAAGCATTTCCATAACATACACACAATATGCTCGATATGTGCAAATACAACATGGCATCACAACATGACTCTACAACTCAAGTATTTATTCATTAGGCTCCGAGGAGCGAGATATTACAAACATGGGTCTCATGACCCAACAATCAGAGCATACAAGTCAAGCACAAACGGAAGCTATCATGTCTGAGTACAGACATCTATAAATGGAAAAGGCTGAGAAGCCTGACTATCTACCAGATCCTGCCGAGGGCACAAGATGGTAGCTGAGGTAACAAGCTAAACGTCGAAGTCCACGCGGAACTACTAGTGAGACTGAAGTCTCTCTGCAAAAACATAAAATAGGCAAACGTGAGTACAAATGTACCCAGCAAGACTTACATCAAATCTATCTACATATGCATCATTATCAACAAAGGGGGTGGTGGAGTTTAGCTGCAGCAAGCCAGCTTTGACTCGGTGGCTAACCTGAACTACGACTGCAAGTAACTCTTTTGAGGTGGCGCACACGAGTCCACATATTCACCATATCAATACACCACTAAGGATCCGCTCCCGTCTCCCTACGAGAACGCCATCCATAGCACTCACGCTTATCTTGCGTATTTTAGAGTATCCACTTTCACTTGTCTATGAACTATGCAAGGGGTCCAAGTTTCCATATCCGAGGAATCCGGCTATTCGAATAGATGATGATAACCCTGCAGGGGTGTACTTCTTCACACACGCTCCCGCCACTTACCGCCCTGTACACGTCATGTACCTCGGCAACCTTCAAGCGGAAGCCGGGCGAGGGAGTCGGCCACGACCAGACTAACCAAACAAGTCTCTCGTCCAGGTTTATCGCCTATTCGGGTTCCATCCGCAAGGAGATCCGACCGGGGTGTCGCTCACGGCCCCAAACGATGTGAGCAGGGTTCCCAAGCCCACCATCCGGGTGCCACTTGGTACACCGTGCCACTGTGCCTAGTCTGTCCCAAGCCCACCTGTACCGGGTGCCACTTGGTAGACTACTAACACTACCTACAAACACCAGAAACTACTTGCAACTCCTGGACAGAGATCATGTTGATTAATAAGTCGAGAGGGGTCGAGTTACCGGAACCCAATGTGTGGTAGTAACTGGTCATGGATGACAAACACAGAACTCAGTTCCTGAGGACGGCTGCAATGAGACAACCCACCATGTACTCCTACATGGCCTCTCACCGCTACCTTTACCAAATCGTGTTCATACACTTAGCTCACACACAGTAGGACATGTTCACACGCCTCTGATTCATCCCCGATGAATCAGACCTGACTCACTCTAAGCAGTAGCAGGCATGATAAACAAGCATGAATGAGTAGGCACATCAGGGCTCAAACAATTCCTACTCATGCTAGTGGGTTTCATCTATTTACTGTGGCAATGACAGGTCATGCAAAGGATAAAGGGGTTCAGCTACCGCAGCAAGTAACAAATATGTCGTTGTTGTCCTAATGCAGTAAAAGAGAGCAGGAGCGGGAGAGTGGGATTTTATCGGAATGAACAAGGGGGTTTTGCTTGCCTGGCACTTCTGAAGATAATATAGTTCTTCATCGGTGTCATCGATCACATCGTCGGTACACCGTCTACCGAGGGGGAACAACACCGGCAAACACAGAAGAAACACAATCAATGCAATGCACAATATGATGCATGATCATGACATGGCAAAATGAATGTGTTTTGGGCTAATGCATCTAGCAACAAGTTAAATGGAGTTGGTTTGAACCCTAGGTTCAAATTCAAACTCCACATGTGATTATTTAAATGCCATTTAATTGAATTGTCCTAAACAGCAGCTATAAGTTGTTCTAACATGCACGAAAATGGTACAGATGGATAGATTGGATTTTTCTGATAATTTTTCATATATAATTTATTTAATTTGGAGTTACGGTTGAATTTCTATGAATTTTTGAAGTTTATACTATTTCTAGAATTTCTTGATTATTTATAAAATAAACTAAATTCCAGAAAAGGAATATTGCGTCAGCATGGCGTCATGCTGACCTCAGCAGAGTCAACAGGGGCTGGTCCAGGTCAAACTGACTAGTGGGGTCCACTGGTCAGCGTCTCAGGCTGGTTTAGGTGGATGACATGTGGGGCCGGTCAAAGTTGACTTGGCCAAGGTCAAACTGGCACGTGGGGTCCATGGTATTAACACTAATTTAACAGAAAAATATACTAATCCTAATTAAGCGTAGGGGCCCACATGGCAGTGGCTCATAGGGTGATTAGCCCCTAACTAAGTGGCCACATCGGCCCGCCGGAGTTTGGCCGGCGGCGACCTCAAGCCGCGGCGGAAGCTTGCCGGAAATCCGCTATGGGGCTCGGTTTTGCGCGTGGTTTGCGTCTACGGGACGCTGGCAGTGAGGCGCATCCGAGGGTGGCAACAACTCGAGCTGGGGTGGCCGGAGCTCACCGGAATGAAGCTCACGGCGGCGCCGGCGTTCGGGTGAACTGGGTTTCGGGGTTAGGGAGCACGACAGGAGGCAAGGAGGGGTGTTACGACCTCCTGGGGTTGCACTGAGCACGGCCGCGTGCTCGGTTGCAGCTCTAGGCAACGGTGGCTACGGCGGCGACATGACCGGCGGCGAAGAGCTCTCGGCTCCGACGGATTCGATAGCTACGCGATGCAAACGAGGCAGGGGAGAGAGGGGAAAGATTCCGGTGCTCACGGTGAACTCGCAGAGCAGACTAGTGGGCTCGGGGATGGCTTGGTGACGACGAAACAATGACGGCGATCTCGGGCGGCCGGAGGTGGGGAAGATGGCGTGGGCGGCGATGCAGGGCGTCCGGCGGGGCATGGGTTGGTGGAGAGGAAGAGGGGGTCGAGGCGGAGCCTCTGGGCGCAACGACGAGGCGAGGCAGTGGCTGTGGCCACGGCGGCGCTCGTCGGCGGCGACGGACGCGTTCGGTGGCGGAAAGAACAGAGGAGGTGAGAGCGTTTGGGGGGAGAGAGAGGGAGTCCAGGGGGTTGGGGCAGCGCCGAGGAGATGACGCGAGGCGTCGTGGTGTCCAGGCGATGCAGACGAGCAGGGTGGTGGCGTGGCGAGCTCGGGCGCGTGCGCCGTGTCCCTCCTCTGCCTACTGGCGCAAGGAGGAAGATGACAGGGAGGAGGAGGTGGGCTGGGCCTGCCAGCTAGGCCGCCAGGTAGGTTTGGGCCGGGTGGGCTGAGAGGTGAGCGCCAGGTAGGCTTCTGCTCTTATTTTTTTTTATATTTCTGTTCTGTTTTCTTTTATTTAATATCTTTTGCCATTGTTTTGAATTTAAACAAATTCAAACAATGCCAAAAACTCCTCTGAATATTTTTTATTATGCTAGATGGACTTTTCCAAAAGCTCATAAATATTTCAGGGGTATTTGAAATTATATTCTAATTATATGAATATAATTCAAATTCAAATAGCTAATGATTTAAATTCAAAGTCCCAAAAATAAATCCTTTTAAAATGTTCATTATTTTTGGTTTGGATCAAAACCCTTGCCAAAAATATTAAACATCTAAGAAGAACATTTTGGAACAATGAATGAGATTTTAGGGTTTTTGCCCTTCTTTTATTTAAGTTTTTGAGGCTTCCAAATTTCCTGAGTTCAAGTTTCAAAAATTTAAACATGATGCACACACCAGGCAGCACCAGAAGCTAGGGATGTGACAGCTTCACCCAAAGTAATTTCCATAAAAGTACCACCCGCGGAGGAATCTAAAAGATTATGAGAAACAAAATTCAATCCCGCATAAAAATTTTGTATGATCATCCAAAGATTTAACCCATGAGTTGGGCAATTCCTTAGCATCATCTTCATCCTTTCCCAAGATTGTGCAACATGATCATGTTCAAGTTGCTTGAAATTAATGATCTAGGTTCTAAGCGAAATAATTTTTGCGAAAGGAAAATACTTAATGATAAAAGCATCTTTGCACTTATTCCAAGAATCGATACTATGGTGAGGCAAAGAAGAGAACCAAATTTTTGCAGAATCATGCAAGGAAAATGGAAATAATTTCATCTTGACCACATCATTGTCCACATATTTTCTTTTGCATATCGCATAATTCCACGAAGGTATTAAGATGGGACGCGGCATCCTCATTAGGAGTACCGAAAAATTGGTCTTTCATAACAAGATTCAACAAAGAAGTATTAATATCACAAGTCTCCGCACTAGTGGTGGGAGGAGCAAGCAGAGTGCCGATAAAATCATTGTTGTTGGCATTTGAGAAATCACATTACTTGGTGTTCTCTTGAGTCATGATGACTGCACAACAAGAATGCACTCAAAAACAGATCCGACAAGAAAACGGCGAACGAAAAAGAGAGGCGAATAAAATGGCAAATTTTTGTGAACTAGGGGAGAGGAAAATGGAAAAAAATGTAAATTGCAAGGATATGAGATTTGTGATTAGGAACCTGGTATATGTTGAAGATCCTCCCAGGCAATGGTGCCAGAAATTCCTTTTGATGTCGCTTGAAGCTACGTCGGTATTTCCCCAAAGAGGAAGGGATGATGCAACACAGCGGCGGTAGGTATTTCCCTCAGATATGAAACCAAGGTTACCGGACCAGTAGGATAACCAAGCAACACGTTAAGGAATGCCGTTTTCACGTCCATTTGCCATATCTCATAATCATAGAATGCGGCAATTGCTAACATGATTCAGGCGGACTTCAGCTTCGCTACGGGTGAGAATGTCTCATCGTAGTCAACTCCTTGAACGTGTCGATAACCCTTAGCGACAAGCCAAGCCTTATAGACGGTCACATTACCATCTGCGTCAGTCTTCTTCTTAAATATCCACTTATTCTCTATGGCTTGCCGATCATCGGGTATGTCCACCAAAGTCCATACTTTGTTCTCATACATGGATCCTATCTCGGATTTCATGGCTTCAAGCCATTTGTTGGAATCTGGGCCCACCATCGCTTCTTCATAGTTTGAAGGTTCACTGTTGTCTAACAACATGATTTCCAGGATAGAGTTGTCGTACCACTCTGGCAACTCGATCTGAAGTTTCATGATCATTATCATCATTAATGTCCTCTCTAGTCGGCGAAGGCACCACATAAACATTTTCTTGTGCTACGCTACTCTTCGGTTCAAGAGGGGGTACCTGATGTCGCTTGAAGCTATGTCGGTATTTCCCCAAAGAGGAAGGGATGATGCAGCACAACGGCGGTAGGTATTTCCCTCAGATATGAAACCAAGGTTATCGAACCAGTAGGAGAACCAAACAACACAACATAAAAAGCCCCTCCACACAGATAACAAATCCTTGCAACCAGACGTGTTAAATGGGTTGTCAATACCATTTGGGTAACAGTGCCAGAAATTGGCGCGTGACGGGAAAAAGGTTATAAATATTGATAGATCGAACGCCACATAAAATAAATTGCAGCAAGGTATTTTTGGGTTTTTGGATTAATATATCTAAAAATAAAAGCAAATAAAAATAGACCGCAAAGGCAAATAATATGAGAAAGAAGACCCGGGGTCGTAGGTTTCACTAGTGGCTTCTCTCGAGAAAAATAGCAAAGCGGTGGGTGAACAAATTACTGTTGGGAAATTGATAGAACTTCAAATAATTATGACGATATCTAGGCAATGATCATTATATAGGCATCATGTCCAAGATTAGTAGACCGACTCCTGCCTACATCTACTACTATTACTCCACACATCGACCGCTATCCAGCATGCATCTAGTGTATTAAGTTCATGGAGAAACGGAGTAATGCAATAAGAATGATGACATGATGTAGAAAAGATCTATCTATGTAGAGATAGACCCATTATTTTATCCTTAGTAGCAACGATACATACGTGTCGGTTCCCCTTCTGTCACTGGGATCAAGCACCGTAAGATCGAACCCACTACAAAGCACCTCTTCCCATTGCAAGATAAATAGATCAAGTTGGCCAAACAAAACCCAAATTATCGGAGAAGAAATATGAGGCTATAAACAATCATGCATAAAAAGAGATCAAAGAAACTCAAATACTTTCATGGATATAAAAAGATAGATCTAATCATAAACTCAAAGTTCATCGGATCCCAAAAAACACACAGCAAAAGAATTACATCATATGGATCTCCAAGAGACCATTGTATTGAGAATCAAGAGAGAGAGATGAAGCCATCTAGCTACTAACTACGGACCCGAAGGTCTACAAAGAACTACTCACGCATCATCGGAGAAGCACCAATGGAGGTGGTGAACCCCATCCGAGATGGTGTCTAGATTGGATCTGGTGGTTCTGGACTCTACGACATCTATATGAATATTTCGTCGACTGCCCTAGGGTTCTGGAAATATTGGGGTATTTATAGAGCAAAGAGGCGGTCCGGGGGGCACCCGAGGTGGGCACAATCCACCAGGGTGCGCCTGGGCCTCCTGGCGTGCCCTGGTGGGTTGTCCCTTCTTAGGGACTCCCCCAGGTGCAACCAGGGCCCAACATGTTCCTTCTGGTCCATAAAAAATCTTCGTAAAGTTTCGTGGCATTTGGACTCCGTCTGATATTGATTTTCTGCGATGTAAAAACACGGAAAAAACAAGAACTGGCACTTGGCGCTATGTCAATAGGTTAGTACCAATAAATGATATAAAATGATTATAAAACATCCAAGATTGATAATATAACAGCATGGAACAATCGAAAATTATAGATACGTTGGAGACGTATTAGTACCTCATCAAGTTCTACTTTCCCCCCACTTCTTTCGAGAGAAACTCTTTCTCCAGAAAGGATCCTTTCTTGGCAACAAAGATCTTGCCTTCGGATCTGAGGTAGAAGGCATACCCAATAGTTTCCTTAGGGTATCCTATGAAGACGCACTTTTCTGATTTGGGTTCGAGCTTTTCAGGTTGAAGTTTCTTGACATCCCCAAACTTTCAGAAATGACAGCTTAGGTTTCTTCCCAAACCATAAATCATACGGTGTCGTCTCAACGGATTTAGACGCTGCCCTATTTAAAGTGAATGCGGCAGTCTAAAGCATAACCCCAAAATGATAGTGGTAAATCAGTAAGAGACATCATAGATTGCACCATATCCAATAGAGTGCGATTACGACATTCGGACACACCATTATGCTAAGGTGTTCCAGGCGGCGTGAGTTGTGAAACAATTCCACATTTCCTTAAGTGTGTGTCAAACTCATGACTCAAGTATTCTCCTCCATGATCTGATCGCAAGAACTTAATTTTCCTGTCATGTTAATTCTCTACCTCACTCTAAAATTCCTTGAAATTTTCAAAGCTCTCAGACTTTCGTTTCATTAAGTAGACATACCCATATCTACTTAAGTCATCAGTGAGAGTGAGAACATAACGATAGCCACCGCGAGCCTCAACGCTCATTGGACCACATACATCAGTATGTATTATTTTCCAATGATGACCCACAAGTGTAGGGGATCTATCGTAGCATTTTTGATAAGTAAGAGTGTCGAACCCAATGAGGAGCAGAAGGAAATGATAAGCGGTTTTCAGCAAGGAATTCTCTGCAAGCACTGAAATTATCGGTAACAGATAGTTTTGTGATAAGGTAATTTGTAACGAGTAACAAGTAATAAAAGTAAATGAGGTGCAACAGGATGGCCCAATCCTTTTTGTAGTAAAGGACAAGCCTGGACAAACTCTTATATAAAGGAAAGCGCTCCCGATGACACATGGGAATTATCGTCAAGCTAGTTTTCATCACGTTCATATGATTCACGTTTGTTAATTTGATAATTTGATATGTGGGTGGACCGGTGCTTGGGTACTGCCCTTCCTTGGACAAGCATCCCACTTATGATTAACCCCTCTTGCAAGCATACGTAACTACAAAAGAAGTATTAAGGTAAACCTAACCATAGCATGAAACATATGGATCCAAATCAGCCCCTTACGAAGCAACGCATAAACTAGGGTTTAAGCTTCTGTCACTCTAGCAACCCATCATCTACTTATTACTTCCCAATGCCTTCCTCTAGGCCCAAACAATGGTGAAGTTTCATGTAGTCGATGTTCACATGACACCACTAGAGGAGAGACAACATACATCTCATCAAAATATCGAACGAATACCAAATTCACATGACTACTTATAGAAAGACTTCTCCCATGTCCTCGGGAACAAACGTAACTACTCACAAATCATATTCATGTTCATAATCAGAGGGGTATTAATATGCATAAATGATCTGAACATATGATCTTCCAACGAATAAACCAATTAGCATCAACTACAAGGAGTAATTAGCACTACTAGTAACCCACAGGTACCAATCTGAGGTTTTCAGACAAAGATTGGATACAAGAGATGAACTAGAGTTTGAGATGAGATGGTACTGGTGAAGATGTTGATGGAGATTGACCCCCTCCCGCTGAGAGGATCGATGTTGATGACGATGGTGATGATTTCCCTCTCCCAGAGGGAAGTTTCTCCGGCAAAACAGCTCCGCCAGAGCCCTAGATTCCTTCCACCAAGGTTCCGCCTCGTGGCAGCGGAGTTTCATCCCGTGAGCTTGCTTATGATTTTTTCCTCGACGAAAGACTCCTTATAGCCAAAGATGGGCATCAGAGGGCTTCCAGGGGGCCCACGAGGCAGGGGCGCGCCCCCACCCTCATGGACGGTGGGTGGCCCCCCCTCTGGTACTTCTTTCGCCCAATATTTTTTATATATTCTGAAACGTGCTCCTGTGAAGTTTTAGGAATTTTGGAGATGTGCAGAATAGGTCTATAATATTTTCTCCTTTTCTAGCCCAGAATTCCAGCTACCGGCATTCCCCCTCTTCATGTGAACCTTGTAAAATAAGAGAGAATATGCATAAGTATTGTGACATATTGTGTAATAACAGCCCATAATGCAATAAATATCGATATAAAAGCATGATGCAAAATGGACGTATCATCCAACAAGTTGGTTGCTCGCTCCATTGTTCCGGAGAACGGAGTCTTGTTCATTTTGCCCATGAGGCATGGTTCACACGTGTCAAATGATTCATAATCAAGAGACTCCAAAAGTCCATCTGCATGGAGTTTCTTCATGTGTTTGACACCAATGTGACCAAGGCGGCAGTGCCATAGGTATGTGGGACTATCATTATCAACCTTACATCTTTTGGCATTCACACTATGAATATGTGTAACATCACATTCGAGATTCAATAAAAATAAACCATTGACCAGCGGGGCATGACTATAAAACTTATCTCTCATATAAATAGAACAACCATTATTCTCGGATTTAAATGAGTAGCCATCTCGCATTAAACGAGATCCAGATACAATGTTCATGCTCAAAGCTGGCGCTAAATAACAATTATTGAGCTTTAAAACTAATCCCGAAGGTAGATGTAGAGGTAGCATGCCGACGACGATCACATCGACCTTGGAACCATTCCCGACACGCATCGTCACCTCGTCCTTCGCCAATCTTTGCTTATTCCGCAGCTCCTGTTTTGAGTTATAAATGTGAGCAACCGCACCGGTATCAAATACCCAGGAGCTACTACGAGCACTGATAAGGTACACATCAATAACATGTATATCACATATACCTTTAGCGTTGCCGGCCTTCTTATCCGCTAAGTACTTGGGGCAGTTCCGCTTCTAGTAACCATTTCCCTTGCAATAAAAGCACTCAGTCTCAGGATTGGGTCCATTCTTTGGCTTCTTCCCAGCAACTGACTTACCGGGCACGACAACTCCCTTGCCGTCCTTCTTGAAGTTCTTCTTACCCTTGCCTTTCTTGAAACTAGTGGTCTTATTCACGATCAACACTTGATGTTCCTTTTTGATCTCCACCTTCGCTGATTTCAGCATCGAATATAACTCAAGAATGGACGTCTACATCCCTTGCATATTGTAGTTCATCACAAAGCTCTTGTAGCTAGGTGGAAGCGACTGGAGGATCCTATCAATGACCGCGACATCTGGAAGATTAACTCCTAGTTTAGACAAGCGGTTTTGCAACCCAGACATTTTTAGTATATGCTCGCTGACAGAACTATTTACCTCCATCTTACAACTGTAGAACTTGTCGGAGACTTCATATCTCTTGACCCGGGCATGAGCTTGGAAAACCATTTTCAGCTCTTGGAACATCTCATATGCTCTGTGCTGCTCAAACGCTTTTGGAGCCCCGATTCTAAGCTGTAAAGCATGCTGCACTGAACCAGGGAGCAATCATCACTACGCGACTGTCAGGCGTTCATAACATATTGAGTTGCTGGGAAAATGGGTGCGTCACCTAGCGGTGATTCAAGGACGTATGCCTTCTTGGCAGCTATGAGGATGATCTTCAAGTTACGGACCCAGTCCGTATAGTTGCTACCATCGTCTTTCATCTTGGTTTTCTCTAGGAACGCATTGAAGTTGAGGGCAACATTAGCATAGGCCATTAGATCTACAAGATAGATTGTAAAGACAATTTTACACTAAGTTCATGATAATTAGGTTAATCTAATCAAATTATTTAATGAACTCCCACTCAGATAGACATCCCTCTAGTCATCTAAGTGATACATGATCTGAGTCAACTAGGCCATGTCCAATCATCACGTGAGATGGACTAGTCATCAACGGTGAACATCTCCATGTTGATCGCATCTACTGTACGACACATGCTCGACCTTTCGGTCTCTCGTATTTCAAGGCCATGTTTGTACATGCTAGGCTCGTCAAGTCAACCTAAGTGTTTCTGTCGGCGTTCTGGGAACGGGGGTCCCCAGACTTGCCTGCCTGCGGCCTGCGGCATGGCTTAAAAGGGGGCCCAGCACGGCCCATCTTCGTCAACACAGACCGAAGACCCTCGCGAGGGGCCAAGCCTCGCGGGGCGGATGAGACGGAGCTTCCACAGGCACGGCCTCACCAGGCTGGCTCGCGAGGAGGCGGGGTACCTCACGAGGTGCCCATGACGCAAGCCATGACGACCAAGGGCGCCAGGTGGGTGCCAGCCCGCGCAGTGTCCTGCCTTCCTCTTTGCTGCAAAGGGGGCAAGCGCAGCCACGGAGTACCGAGGCATCAGGCAAAGGTTGCCATTTTGGTGCAACAAGACCAAGACCAGGAGGACTGCAAGACGGAGGTCATTGTGGAGCCCAAGACGGCGTCACCACCAGAGCTTTGTGCAGGCGAAGACTACTTTTGTCAGGGTATCTAGTACTAGCTGTCCCCCTTCAAATTAGCCCGCCATTGTTGGCTCCCTTCCCGCTCGATATTTGGGAAGAGGACCAGGGCCTCTATAAATGGGACCAGCCACCCACAGAGGAGG
The DNA here is from genome assembly GCF_002162155.2 of Triticum dicoccoides. Taxonomy (NCBI): domain Eukaryota; kingdom Viridiplantae; phylum Streptophyta; class Magnoliopsida; order Poales; family Poaceae; genus Triticum; species Triticum dicoccoides. The sequence continues at coordinate 534,562,862 of NC_041390.1, read as the reverse complement.
GGGGTTCAATGAGAGAGAGAGAAGGGTGGCTGAACTCCTCCCAGCAGTTCATCACCCCAGCCAAGAACAGACCCTCGCGAGGCTGTTCTTCCTTGTATCATTCATCATCATCAGCCCAAGAGGCAATCCACCACGCCACACACTGGAGTAGGGTATTACACCACAACGGTGGCCCGAACCAGTATAAACCTTGTGTCCCTTGTGTTGTTCTTTCCATAGCTTAGATATGAGCGAGGCGGAGGGGTGCAGGTAGGTAGGAAACAAAATCTCCGTGCGCACCCCAGTGTTCGAACCTCAAGGGTCTGCCGGAACCCGAAATCAGACATTTGGTGCATCAGGTAGGGGTGCACCGGAGTTTTCTCTTCCGCTACCGCCACGACCTGCCTCGCGATGAGCAGCGCGTCGCCCGCTCCGGCCGCCGGCGCCAGCACGGGGGCCAGGGGGCTCCGAGCCCTGGCCCCAGCCCTGCAACGGGTACGGTGGCCGAACAAGTTCAAGCCCACGACGCCGCCGCGCTACGGCGGCGCGACAGATCCGCTAGCCTTCTTGCCGGTGAGCGAGGAGGCCCTCCTCGAAGTTGGAGGTGACGATAGGGTCATGGCCAACTGGCTCCCCATGGCCCCCACCTGCGCTCTGCGCACATGGCTGCTCCACCCGCCGGCAGCCTCCGTGGCCTCTTGGGAAGAGCCCCGCGGCCTCTTCCCCACCCGTCGCGCTACACAAACACCCCTGGTCGTCACGGCCCTTCTGGGCGGCTCGCAGGCGTCGCCTACAAGTCACCATATCAAGTCATTCATCCGTCGGGTCAGCACCGCTTCCACGCAGCAGGGGGCTCTCCCGGACCGGGCGGCGCCTAAGGCCGGCCTGACCTTCAGCTCGGAGGACCACCCCCCAACTCGGCCTGCTCGGGTGCGCTCCCCATGCTGTGCACCCCCACCATCTGCCAGGTGGCCGTCACCAGAACTCTCATCAACGGCGGTGCGGGCCTCAGCATGCTCTCGGTCGAGGCCTTCGACCTCCTCTGCATACCCCTGGAATGGTTGCAACCCAGCCAGCCCTTCTTAGGCATTGGGGGCGGATCATCCAGCTCCTTGGGACAGAGCCGGCTCCCAGTAACCTTCGGCACCTACAAAAACTTCCGCACGGAGCTGGTCGACTTCGACATCACCCCATCGGCCTCCCCTACAATGCCATCCTCGGCTACCCAGCACTGGCCCAATTCATGGCCGCGACGCACCCGGCGTACAACCTCATGAAGATGCCCGGGAGCAGCGGTGTCCTCACTGTGCACGGGGACACCGGAGACGCGCTGCGGGTGCTCAAGCTCGCCTTCAAGACGGCGGCGGCGGCGCGGCCCGCCGACTTGGAGACCCCCGAGCCCAAGGGGGCTGCACCTGCCAAGAAGAAACAATTGTTCACCCAGGACAAGGCAGAAACCAAGCAGATACCCGTCGATGAGGACGGGTCCACCAACGCCACTTTCACCATAGGCGCCAACCTCGAACCCGAGCAGGAGGAGGCCCTGGTCGGGTTCCTGCACGCAAACAAGAAGGTATTCGCTTGGGAGGTTGACCAGTTGGCAGGGATCCCTAGGAGAGTAATCAAGCATCACCTCAACGTGTGCCCCAACATGCACCCTGTGAAGCAGAAGGCCAGGCGGCAGTCCACAGAAAAGCAAGCCTTCATCGTCCAAGAGACCCGCAAATTAGAAGCCGCTGGGGTCATTCGCGAGGTCCGATACCCGGATTGGTTGGCCAACCCTGTCGTTGTGCCAAAGAAGGGAGGGAAGGAGCGCATGTGTGTCGACTTCACCAACCTCAACAAAGCATGCCCGCAAGATCCGTTCCCGCTTCCCCGCATCGACCAGATCGTCAATTCCACCGTGGAATGCGACCTGCTATGCTTCTTGGATGCCTTTTCTGGGTATCACCAAATCAACATGGCGGTAGAAGACGTCGAAAAGACAGCCTTCCTAACCCCGTGTGGGGTGTACTGCTACACGTGCATGCCGTTCGGGCTGCGTAACACTGGGGCGACCTTTCAGCAGCTGATGCACATCACCTTGGGCCCGCAGCTCGGGAAGAATGTTGAAGCTTATGTCGATGACATTGTGGTAAAGTCTCGGGAGGCCAGGACCCTGATACAAGACCTGGAGGAAACCTTCACGAGCCTCAACACAGTGAACCTACGGCTCAACCCAGAGAAGTGTGTGTTCGGAGTCCCCTCAGGCAAGCTCTTGGGTTTCCTCATGTCCCACCGAGGCATCGAGGCTAACCCAGAAAAGGTCAAGGTGGTGGAAGACATGAGCCCATCGAAGACCCTCAGAGAAACGCAGAAGCTCACTGGGCGTGTGACCGCGCTAGGGCGCTTCATCTCCAAGTTGGGGGAACGAGCGCTGCCCTTCTTCCAGCTAATGAAGAAAAAGGGGCCCTTTGAGTGGACTGAAGAGGCCGACAAGGCGTTCCAGGATCTCAAGAGATACCTGACCAGCCCACCGGTCATGGTGGCTCCGCGCCCTCAAGAGCCCCTGGTGCTTTACCTCGCCGCCACTCCGTACTCTGCCAGCGCAGCCCCGGTGGTGGTTAGAGAGGAGCGTCGAATCAAAACCGCAACAGTAGCCCGGAACAAGGCAAAGCAGGAACAAGGAAGACCCACATAAACCGCCACCGCGGCTGAGGAGGATCAGCCGCCGCAGAGGAGTGCATCGGAGGCGGAAGAGGCCCCTCCCCCAGATGGCCAGCCTCGGAAGGCCTCATCGCCTCAAGAGGCGCTGGGGTCTCCGAAGGGAGCCGCCGATACTGATGCACCCAACCTCGTAGAGCACCCGGTGTACTTCGTCAGCACGGTGTTGCGGGATGCGAGGGCACGGTACCCCATGCCTCAGAAACTCCTCCTCGCGCTACTGGTGGCCTCGCGCAAGCTGCGGCACTATTTTCAGGGTCACCCCATCAAGGTCGTCTCGTCATACCCCCTGGAGAGAGTGCTCAGGAGCCCTAACTCAGCTGGAAGGGTCGCTGAGTGGAACATAGAACTGCAAGCGTTTCAGCTCGAATTCAGCATGACCAGAGTCATCAAGGGAGTAGCATTGGCGGATTTTGTGGCAGAATGGACGGAGGCACCAGGCCTCAAGGCCGACGAGGATCGGTCCCTCTCCCCGGGAAGCGAGGCGCCAAAAGGCTGGGTCATGTACTTCGATGGAGCGTTCTCCAGGCATGGCGCTGGGGCTGGGGCGGTGCTTATATCGCCCACTCAGGACAAGCTCTACTACGCTGTGCAGCTCTGTTTCAAGCAAGGTGAAAAGGTCTCCAACAACATAGCGGAGTATGAAGGATTAATAGCGGGCTTGAAGGCCGCAGCTGCCCTGGGGGTGAAACGCCTCACCATCAAGGGCGATTCACAGCTCCTTGTCAATTTCTCCAACAAGGTGTACGAGCCGAAGGATGAGCACATGGAGGCCTACCTTGCGGAGGTCCGCAGGATGGAGAAGCAGTTCTGGGGGTTGGAGTTGCAGCATGTGCCCCGTGGCACCAATCAGGAGGCCGACGACATCGCCAAACGGGCGTCCAGGCGGCTACCTCAGGAGCCTGGCGTTTTCGAGGAGCGGCTCTTCAATCCCTCGGCCCTGCCGTCATTATCAAACACGGCTCAGCCCCGGGAGGAGCTCCCCCAGCCACATGCCTCAGGATCCCCGGCCTGTGGCCCGGCCTCAGGAGCACGCCTGCTCCTGACGATGGAACCTCAGGAGGGATGTTGGATCACGGAGCTCCGGAGTTACTTAACACAAGGGACCCTGCCGGAGAAGGAGGAGGAAGCGGAGCGAGTGGCACGCCAGGCCACGGCATACTGCATCAAGGATGGAGAGCTCTACCGGAAGCGACCAAACGATGTATCCCTGCGCTGCATCTCTAGGGAGCAAGGGAAGGAACTGCTGGAAGATATACACGGCGGAGACTGTGGGCATCATTCATCATCACGGACCCTCGTCGGCAAGGCGTTCCGCAGTGGGTTTTATTGGCCCACCGCGCTCAATGACGCCGTTGAACTAGTGAAAGCTTGTGAGGTCTGCCAGTTCCACGCCAAGCAGATCCATCAGCCAGCAGGAGGCCTGCAGACTATACCCCTTTCGTGGCCATTCACAGTCTGGGGGCTGGACATCTTGGGCCTGTTTCCTCGGGCGCCAGGGGGCTACCGCTACCTCTACGTCGCCATGGACAAGTTCACCAAGTGGGCTGAAGTAGAGGTTGTCCGCACCATTCCCGCGGGCTCCACGGTCAAGTTCATCAATGGCATCGTGAGCCGGTTCGGGGTGCCGAACTGCATCATCACGGACAACGGTTCGCAGTTCACCAGTAACCTCTTCAAAACATACTATGCTAACCTTGGAACGTAGATATGCTACGCTTCGGTGACGCACCCCCGAAGCAACGGCCAGGCCGAGCGAGCCAACGCGGAGGTCCTGAGGGGCCTCAAGACCAGGACGTTCAAGAAGAAGATGGAGGCCTGCGGCAGAGGTTGGTACGACGAGCTTCAGTCCGTGTTGTGGTCCATCCGCACAACCGCGACCAAGCCGACTGGAGAGACCCCGTTCTTCCTGGTCTATGGAGCCGAAGCGGTCCTCCCTCACGAGGTCAGACATCGCTCCGCGCGGGTCTTGGCGTTCGATGAGGCGCAGCAGGACGCCATGCGGGGGATGGACCTTGTGCTAGGGGAGGAACATCGCCGAGAAGCCGCATTGCGAGCGGCGAGGTACCAACAAGCACTGCGGCGATATCACTGCCACAACATCTGCCCCAGAACTCTCGAGGTAGGAGACCTTGTGCTCAGGCGGGTTCTCTCCAGGGAGGGGCTGCACAAGCTCTCTCCCATGTGGGAGGGCCCGTTCAAAGTTGTTCATGTTTCCAGGCCCGGCTCCGCGCGCTTCGAGACTCAGGAGGGGGCGCCAGTCCAAAACACATGGAACATCCAGCACCTCCGGAGGTTCTACCCCTAAAAAGGCCCAGAGCCTGTGAAGAAGGCGAATGCCTGTGAAGCCGTCGCATTTTGGAAAAGGCCCGGAGCCTGTGAAGAAGGCGAATGCCTGTGAAGTTGTCGCGTTTTGGAAAAGGCCCAGAGCCTGTGAAGAAGGCGAATGCCTGTGAAGCTGTCGCGTTTTGGAAAAGGCCCGGAGCCTGTGAAGAAGGCCAACGCCTGTGAAGCTCGCCGCCTGTGACACTCTCACGTAATAATGAGTTGGGGCTGTACACGCCTCGGTGTCTCAGGAGCGCCGGCCTCAGGCCCTGGGGCTCCCTCCCACGCCCAGTGGCATCACTTAGCTCCGCGCTAGTGAGAAGACGTCGAAGACTAGATTAGGTGCCGGACGCGGCTTTTCATTTGCTTTCCGCAGTTGGCTTGTTCCTTCTCATTCGAGGTTTTATTGAAGTTGTTGCCGTCTTTGGCTTGTGGTTCTTCGACTTTTCGCTCTCCTGCCTTGGTTTCTCTTTTGCAAGGCCTCGCGAGGGAAGGGGCAGCCGAGCGCCCTCGCGAGTGTTCCTACCCTAGTCATTCAATGGTTTCGCGACCTGGGTCCATTGCAGGAGCACCCCTCCAGTCCGTGCCCCACGGGCACCGCGACACGAACACAGGGCCTGGGTCGGTTGCCCCCACGGCTGGGGCCGGGAGCTACCCACGCGCGGGCACGAAGCCGGAAGGCACGATAACGGAAGCAAATGATGATTAACAACAATAACCCAAACACGCCCCCTCGGGGCTCCACACTACTGTCTTTTTGCGCAAGAAAAAGGAAAATAAAGAACAAGTCAGGCGCAGCCCGCCTCACACCGGCCTGCAGGGAGGACTCGAGCCGCCCCATGGGCTCAGGTGAACTCCCTCTCGCGCTTCATCGAGGCGCGACGGCGGGCAGACATGCCACCACCCCCCAAGCAGATACGACGGCATGGAGGCTGACCGCGGCCACCGCTAGAAGAGTCACCGCTTGAAGAAGAACCGGAGAAGCTTGAGGAACCCTGAGCGCCGCCAGGCACGCGAGCGCTCTCCTCTCCATCGTCGTCGGAGCTGGGTTCCCGGCCACGGTTGTCGTCCTCAGGGCAGCACCTCGCGCGGCGACCATCTTCCCCAAACACCCTCACATAGAGGGTGGCATCGCCGTCAAACTTGAAGTGCAGGGTGCACCGACGCCTCAGGCCGCGCGCGCGGGCAAACGTCTGCCAACCACGGGCCAAGGCCAGGCTCCCAGCTGCGGAAACCTCCAGTGAAGCCCATGAGGCCCGGCTGCAGCAGCCGTCAGCCTGGAGCCAGAGGCCGCCCGGTGCACCGGCCGGAAGCTCGCCGAGGAGGAAGCGAGGAAGTGGAAGCCGGGTGCTAGTCGGCTCCGCCGACCACACGACGAACTCCGGCAGCACCTCTGCAGCATGAAAGCGCGGCCTAGGGGGACGCGCGACCAAAGCGCGCCCCCCGGCCGTAGCAGTCCGACCGTCACCATGCTGGGAATCATCTCCGCGGCCGCGGGGAGCTGCCGTGGAGGCCACAGGATGCTTGCGAGGGCACCCTCGCCGCGCTTGGGCGGGGAAGAGGCAGGCTCTACCCGGTGAGCCTTCCCCTTCTCTGCAGCCGAGAACCTCCTCGCCGGGGCCATGAAGAAGAATGAGAAGCAAGGGGGAATGAACTGGAAGGGCGTGCGCCAATCCGTACTTATAGCCGGCGAGGGCCAACCGTCGGCCCCCACTATCACAGGTAATCATGACCCGCTTTGCATGCAAGGACTTGTCCAGTCCGTGCAGTTGTCGAGGCGCCATGGGGAAGTGGAGACGCCCACGTCCAATCAACCGCCACGCGGCACCCAAGACCGCAGACTGTCAGGGCCCGTGGCGCTTCGCTCTTGCCCTTCCGCCTCCCTGCACGGCCAAGTCCGGGCGTGCCTTGGGCCCGGGGGCTACTGTCGACGTTCTGGGAACAGGGGTCCCCAGACTTGCCTGCCTGCGGCCTGTGGCGTGGCTTAAAAGGGGGCCCAGCATGGCCCATCTTCGTCAACACAGACTCAAGACCCTCGCGAGGGGCCAAGCCTCGCGGGGCAGACGACACGGAGCTTCCACAGGCACGGCCTCACCAGGCTGGCTCGCGAGGAGGCGGGGAGATCAAGGCGGGGTACCTCACGAGGTGCCCATGATGCAAGCCATGACGACCAAGGGCGCCAGGCGGGTGCCAGCCCGCGCAGTGTCCTCCCTTCCTCTTTGGTGCAAAGGGGGCAAGCGCAGCCGCGGAGTACCGAGGCATCAGGCAAAGGTTGCCATTTTGGTGCAACAAGACCAAGACCAGGAGGACTGCAAGACGGAGGTCATTGTGGAGCCCAAGACGGCGTCACCACTAGAGCTTTGTGCAGGCGAAGACTACTTTTGTCAGGGTATCTAGTACTAGTTGTCCCCTTCAAATTAGCCCGCCATTGTTGGCTCCCTTCCTACTCGATATTTGGGAAGAGGACCAGGGCCTCTATAAATGGGACCAGCCACCCACAGAGGAGGGGGGTTCAATGAGAGAGAGAGAGAAGGGTGGCTGAACTCCTCCCAGCAGTTCATCACCCCAGCCAAGAACAGACCCTCGCGAGGCTGTTCTTCCTTGTATCATTCATCATCATCAGCCCAAGAGGCAATCCACCACGCCACACACTGGAGTAGGGTATTACACCACAACGGTGGCCCGAACCAGTATAAACCTTGTGTCCCTTGTGTTGTTCTTTCCATAGCTTAGATCTTAGCGAGGCGGAGGGGTGCATGTAGGTAGGAAGCGAAATCTCCACGCGCACTCCAGTGTTCGAACCTCAAGGGTCTGCCGGAACCCGAAATCCGACAGTTTCACATGTGTAAATCTTACACCCATTGTATGCAAACGTTAGAATCTATCACACCCGATCATCACGTGGTGCTTCGAAACAATGAACCTTCACAATGGTCCACAGTTAGGGGGAACATATTTCTTTAATTTTTTTAGTGAGGGATCATCTTATTTATGCTACCGTCTTTCTAAGAAAATAAGATGTAAACATGACAAACACCATATGCAAATCATAAAGTGACATGATATAGCCAATATCATCTTGCGCCTTTGATCTCCATCTTCGAGGCATGGCATGATCACCTTCATCACCGACATGACACCATGATCTCCATCATAGTGTCTTCATGAAGTTGTCTTGCCAACTATTACTTCTACTACTATGGCTAACGGTTAGCAATAAAGTAAAGTAATTACATGGCGTTTTTTTTGACACGCAGGTCATACAATAAATTAATACAACTCCTATGGCTCCTGCCGGTTGTCATACTCGTCGACATGCAAGTCGTGATTTCTATTACAAGAACATGATCAATCTCATACATCACATGTATAATTCATAACATCCTTTTGGCCATATCACATCACATAGCATACCCTGCAAAAACAAGTTAGACGTCCTCTAATTTTTGTTGCATGTTTTATGTGGCTGCTATGGGTTTCTAGCAAGAACGTTTCTTACCTATGCAAAAGTGATACGTCTCCAACGTATCTACTTTTCCAAACACTTTTGCCCTTGTTTTGGACTCTAACTTGTATGATTTGAATGGAACTAACCCGAACTGAGGCTATTTTCAGCAGAATTGCCATGGTGTTATTCTTGTGTAGAAATAAAAGTTCTCGGAATGACCTGAAAATCAACGAAGACACGTTTTGGAATTAATAAAAAATACTGGCGAAAGAATCAACACCAGGGGGCCCACACCTTGTCCACGAGGGTGCAGGGCGCCCCTTTGGGGCGCGCCCCTGCCTCTTGGCCCCCCCAAGGCTCCACTGACATCAACTCCAACTCTATATATTCATGTTCGGGGAGAAAAAATAAGGGAGAAGGATTCATAACGATTTATGATACGGAGACGCCGCCAAGCCCTAATCTTCATCGGGAGGGCTGATTTGTAGTCCTTTCGGGGCTCCGGAGAGGGGAATCTGTCGCCAACGTCATCATCAACCTTCCTCCATCACCAATTTCATGATGCTCATTGTCGTGCGTGAGTAATTCCATCGTAGGCTTGTTGGACAGTGATGGGTTGGATGAGATTTATCTTGTAATCGAGTTAGTTTTGTTAGGGTTTGATCCCTAGTATCTGTCGGATTTCGGGTTCTGGCAGACCCTTGAGGTTCGAACACTAGGGTGCGCGCGGAGATTTCGCCTCCTACCTACCTGCACCCCTCCGCCATGCTAGGATCTAAACTAAGGAAAGAACAACACAAGAGACACATGTTTATACTGGTTCGGGCCACCGTTGTGGTGTAATACCCTACTCCAGTGTGTGGTGTGGTGGATTGCCTCTTGGGCTGATGATGATGAACAATACAAGGAAGAACAGCCTCGCGAGGGTCTGTTCTTGGCTGGGGCGATGAACTGCTCGGAGGAGTTCAGTCACCTTTCTCTCTCTCTCTCTCTCTCTCTCTCTCTCTCTCTCTCTCTCTCTGCTTTCCTCCGACCGACCTGATTTCGACCCCTGCTTGTTTCTGGGTTGGCTGGTTCTCGATCCTCGATCCTTGATCCCCTAGGGGTGACTAGTCCTATTTATAGAGGCCCTGGTCCTCTCCCCAAATATTGAGCGGGAAGGGAGCCAACAATGGCGGGCTAATTTGAAGGGGGACAGCTAGTATCAGCTATCCTGACAAAAGTAGTCTTCGCATGTGCAAACCTCTGGTGATGACGCCGTCTTGGGCTCCACGGTGACCTCCGTCTCATAGTCCTTCTGGTCTTGGTCTCGTTGCACCGAAATGGCAACCTTTGCGTGATGCCTCGGTACTCCGCGGCTGCGCTTGCCCCCTTTGCACCAAAGAGGGAAGGAGGACGCTGCGTGGGCTGGCACCCGCCTGGCGCCCTGAATCATCATGGCTTGCGTCACGAGCACCTCGTGAGGTACCCCGCCTTGATCTCTCCGCCCCCTCGTGAGCCATCCTGATGAGGCCGTGCCTGAGGAAGCTCCGCGTCATCCGCCCCGCGAGGCTTGGCCCCTCGCGAGGGTCTTGGGTTTGTGTTGGTGAAGATGGGCCATGCTGTGCCCCCTTTGAGCCACGCCGCAGGCTGCAGGCAGGCAAGTCTGGGGACCCCCATTCCTAGAACGCCGACAGTAGCCCCCGGGCCCAAGGCGCGCCCGGACTTGGCCGTGCAGGGAGGCGGAAGGGCAAGAGCAAAGCGCCGCGGGCCCTAATAGCCTGCGGCCTTGGGCGCCGCGTGGCGGTTGACTGGACGCGGGCGCCTTAGCAACCGCGCGAGTTGATAAAGGAGTGGCATCCGCCTAGACCCTGCTTCTTGCTTTCTCCGGTTGCTGCTCAGATCCCCTTTCTTGCGCCTCTCCTTCCTTCCTCCGAGATTTCCAGATCTGCTCTGACCTCGCAACCTAGGGAGCCATGGCGCCTCGTCAGCCCCTGGCCGCAGCTTGGTACTCGTCTGCCCTGGACTCGCCGAACATGTCGGAGGCGGGCCTTGCCCGGTTGCGCCGGATGGCGATGGCGTGGGGCATCGACGGGGAGAAGGTGTTCAAGGCCGGCTCCGCCACCCCTGAGGGTCAAAGGATCACCTTCTATCCGCTCTTCGTAAGTGCCATTGTTGCTAGCCTGGTGCCTCCCTTCTCTGGGTTCTTCTTCTCTGTCCTCCGCCATTACAAGCTACAGGCTCTGCATCTCCATCCCAACTCCGTCCTTCTCCTGGCAATCTTTGCTTATTATTGCGAAGCACATGTTGGGGTGCAGCCCTCAGTGGCCTTGCTGCGCCACTACTACCTCCGGACCTCTCATGGGACTGCTTCCGCGTGCGCGAGCTTCGTCGCGTACGGCGGCGCCATTGCCATCTCGAACTCTGGGAAGAGGATTGAGGGCTTCAGGAGCAAGTGGATCTTGGTGGATGCTGGGCGCATCCACCCTCGGCTGATCCTGCCCACGGAGCAGCCCACGAGCTCCAGCGACTGGGGTCGAGCGGAGCTCGTGGATCCCCGCGCGAAGATGGTGTTGGAGAAGATTGACGCGGATCTGAGGCCGACCGACATGGCGGCGGCGAAGCTGACCGGCGCGTCGCTGTTGAGGGAGTTCCTGGAGCATCGGCTGGCTCCGCTGCGGCAGTACTCGCTTCCAATGTGGAGGCCCCGTCCGAGCCCCGCGGCCTTGGCCGACGGTGACCTGGATGCGGTTCTCCAATCTCTGGTCGGGGGCAATGTGGTGAGGCTGGAGGGCACTCCTACGCCCTTGTTCCTCTGCAACGACTGGGAGCGGGTGGTGAAGTCCATGCCCGTCTTCAATGGGGATGGGCCAGTGCCCCTGGAAGCTCCTGTGGAACCGGTGGACGTGCCCTCCGGCGACTCCAGCGAAGAGGAAGAAGGAGGGGAGCGCAGAAAAGGGCCTGACTCCGAGGCGACTGACGGAGAGTCGAGGGCTCCCCTCCCCCGGTGCAGGTCCCGCGTTCTCCGCCTCTCTCCGAACGATGACGACAAGGATGACGACAAAGACGACGACAAGTAGGACGACGGGAGCTCGCCCCTGATCCCGAAGAAGGACAGGACTGGGCTGATCTCCCGCGGGTCTCCCCCGGCCCCGGGGCAAACCACAGACGCACCTTCCGCCTCCAAGCTTCCTGAGGTTGACCCTTACAGCCGGCTTTCAGGCTTCAAATTTGGCCGGAGGCCACTTGAGCTCACTGGCAACGACCCGTAAGCATTCGATTCTTGTCTTTATCTCTTGCTCTGCTTCTGAGGCTTGACGTCCGCATCTTTGGATAGGTTGGCACCCGCAGCAAAGAAGCCGAAGGGGGCTCCCGAGGTTCCATCCGTGGCGGCGCGTCTGCCCGCGAAGGAAGGTGACCGCGACGCACAGGCCTCTCCTGCCCAGTCGTCCTCGTGAGGTTTGGCTGAGCCGGCTGGGGCGAACTCAGCCCCCACAGCCCAAGTGGCTCCCGAGGTGCTCTTGCCTGCCGCCGCCATTACAGCTGTCGGGGCACGGCAGACTCTGCCTCAGGATGCTGCGGCTGCGCTGCCGCCTTCTCCTACTACTCCACCGGCCCCTGTCTCTCCGACTCCTTCTGCCGTTCTGGATCGTGCTATTGCTGAGCTGGACCGACTGCGGCAGGATCTTCTTGGCGTCGACCCCCGCTTGGTGGCCGTGCGTTTGGAGCTGGCTTCTGGATGGGTTCGCTCTGACGCCTCGATTCGGGCGGCGCTGGTCCGGGCCTCGACGGCATGCGACAAGGAGAAGCAGGCCGTCCTGGAGGCGAAGGCTGCTTGTGATGCAGCCTTGGGGGAGGTGGTCGACGTCCGCGGTCGTTGCAAGGCGCTGGAGGACGAGCTGCAAGGCCTGCGGGATCAGCTCGCGAAAGAGGTCCGCCTTCGCCAAGAGCAGAAAGAAGGCGTGAAATCTCGCAAGGCAGCCGTCGAGGGCCGGGAGGCCAAGCTCAGGAAGCGCCGCGACTGCCTAGGCGCGCTGGAGCAGGAGTTGGGGGCGAGGAAGGCCGAGCTGGACGGCAAGGCCCTGGTTCTTGCCGAGGACCGCGCGGCCTTCACGGAGTTGGAGGCGAAGGCTCGCTCCTCGCTGAGGATGCTTTACGACAGCGGCCTGGAGAGCCCGCTGGCTGGCGCGAGGACAGCCCCACCAAGCTTCTTCCCTTCCTGGTTCACGCTCTTGAAGATGTCGCCCTTGGCCTTGGCCCCACGGCCAAGGCCGATGCACGTGTCCTGTCTTCTGCAGCACTGACGCGGGTCCTCACCCACATCTACCTTCGCGATCCCGGTGTCGACCTCGACAGCCTGCTGGAGCCAGTGAGTGGTGAGCGTGTCGCTTCCGCTGCCGAGGCCGTGAAGGGTCGCAGGGAGGCTCTGCTGGGGAAGTTCCGGGCCTTCAGCACCAAGCCGGAGCAAGGCGCTGCCAACCCCGCTGCTCCGTGAGGCGAACCCGCTCCGCGCTGCTCCCCCACCGCCAAGTGACTCCGTCGTGGTTCCTGTCCTGCTTTTAATTCCTGCACACGTATCATGCCTCGGGGAGGCGTTTAAACTTGCGTTTGGCATTGAAATAACAGTATGGACTATAATATTTGCTTTTGAATTCCTTGAAATTAGCGCTTTTCCTTCCTACTTGCTTATGTTCTACGCCGGCAGAGCCCGGCCCCGCGCGTACCTCACCCAGCAATAGTCCCGACCGGAAACCAGTACGGGACCAAGGAGTGAGGGGCTATGTGACAAGTTAGGCTCCTGAGTCGCGATGCTCAGGAGTCCCCCTTGGCGCACGAACAGCAAGTAGGGAGGTATGATGCGGGTGGATCCACCGTTCTACGTCTGCAGAGCCTGGCCCCGCGCGTACCTCATCCAGCAATGGTCCCGACCGGAAACCAGGACGGGGCCACGGAGTGAGGGGCTACGTGACCAGTTAGGCTGCTGAGTCGCGATGCTTAGGAGTCCCCCTTGAAGCTCAAACGGCCTTCGTACCTTGGCTCTGCTCAGGGAGAGACGCGCGACGAACCAGGCCCGGGGGGACCTGGCTGGGCGGCGTGCGTCTGGGTGTGACCTAGGCGCAGCCCTCGTGCCCAGCCCCCTCGCGCGGCACTCCCGAGGGGAGGCATTACAATGAGGCTAGAGACTGAGCTCTGGGCTCCCTGAGGTTGACGCGGCCCGGGGGCCACCCTCAGTTGTTTATCACCAGCGCGGAGCATAGTGCTACCGTATGTGTACGGGCATAGCCGCTCCTCGGCAGTGTTGTCAGCCAGCGCGGAGCATGGTGCTTCCACTGGTACGTGGGAGGGGGCCCCCCTCCGAGAGGAGCCCCCGGGGCGTGTACAGCCCCGCCCTGACACGTGGCTGGCACGGTAGGGCCTGGCGAGGTGTATCTGGGCACCCGTGAGCCAGCACGGGACTCACGGGGCCCTACCTCTAGGCGGGTTGCGCCTGGCACTGGGCCTTATCTTGTGATGTGTCCCTACAAATTTGGTTAGATGTCGGCACTCTACGTCCTCGGGTCCCGGCCCTCAAGCTGGTCTCAGCCATCGCTGGTATGCTAGGTCGCGATGCCATGGACAAGGCCAGAGGGTGAGGGCTGGAGAGCCAGTAAGAGCCCTGAGTCGCGATGCTCAGGTGCCCCCCCTTTAACGTGCAAGTGGTCGGCATGTAGGAGAAGAGGTGCCGTGGACCGGCATCAAATAATCAAGCATGGTGGGTCTAACGCATAATCGGAAATAAACGCAAATGGGATACAGGCCACTGGGCCTGGCCCGAGCGGCTTGGGGATCATGCATTCTGAGGGGCGCCCCCAACAAGGTAAGCTAGCAACATGGAATAAAGGGATACACGCCGCAGGGACGGACCCACGCAGCCTGGGAATAATGCAGCCCTAGGGGCGCTCCCAGCTGGAAGTAAAACTCGAAAGATGTCACCTGATGACGTTGAGGACGAAGGGGTGTTGGTGTAGCAGGCTCGGTGGGCTGCAGGAGCCGATCCTCACGAGCCCCCAGGCCCAGGGGCCTCGGGAGGCTCCGGAGGCGCTGGCGGCTCCTCGCGGGCCATCTCCATCTCTACCAGGGCTGCAGAACGCCTGGCCTCTCGTGCCTCCGTGATACCCCTCATGAGGCGCTGGTACGCGTCAGCCGCGTTCGGCAAGCCGTAAGGCATGCGAACATAGCTGTGGGGTGGACCTCCGCAGTGCCCCACTCGCGAGGGCCAGAGGCGCTCCAGAGAGGTGACTCGGTTGAGCCCTGGTATGTCAGTGCAGATGCGCAGCCCACCATCCTCGCCTGGATGGTGGGCCACTGCTGGCAAGCGGCGGCCACCTTTCATGACTCTTGACTCCTGTAGCTCCTGAATGGCCATGCTGACGAACTCCTGAGGATCTGGATCTCCTTTCCTTGCTCCTTCTCGAGGGAAACGTGCTTCAAAACACGCCTCCATGTGGTGCCCAAGCGCCTCCCTTGTGACCCTAGCCAGGTCGGTGGCCCTCCAGGAGAGAGCCCCCGAGCCCTACCTGAGGAGGGCGCCGGGCGTGCTTTCCTATGCGATGGAGGGAGGCTTCCCCTGGGTAGGCGCGGGCCCCGAGGGGCCTGCCTCCTGAGTGGTCGGGCCGGACGAAGTCTTCTTCTTCTTGGGGGTGGTCTAGGGAGGCCCCCTGCTTCCACGATCCGGGTCTTCCAGTGACGCGGCCTGAAAGGCTCATTCCAGGGAACACACCGCGTCCTTCTCTTCACAGGGCACCGTGATGACTCTGCCTCTTCCTGGCATCTTGAGGACGTTGTAGCCGTGGTGAGTTACAGCCATGAACTTGGCCAGCGCTGGGTACCCAAGGATGGCGTTGTACGGCAGGTGAATGTGAGCGACGTCGAAGTCGATGAGCTCGGTGCGGTAGTTGTCGCGTGCCCCGAAGGTGACAGGGAGGCGGACCTGCCCAATCAGGACTGTGGAGCCGTCAGTGATACCGGAGAAGGGCTTGGTTGGCTGAAGCTGGCTGTAGGGCACTTGGAGGTTGTTGAACGTCTCCACGAACAGGACATTGAGCCCTGCCCCTCCATCGATGAGGGTCTTGGTGACCACCACGTTGCTGACGATTGGGGAACAAAGCATCGGGAGGACTCCGGCTGTAGCCACACACTTGAGTTGATCTGCTAAGCTGAACGTGATGGCGCATGACGACCACCTGAGGGGGTGCGTGGCTTCGAGCCTGGGGAGGACTGCATTCACCTCGCGGGCGAACTGCTTGAAGAGGCGCTGAGAGGCTGGGGCTTGTGCTCCGCCCAAGATGCAGGCGATCGCGCGCGGCTCCTGGAAGCCCCCAGCCTCCTCGTCCTGGTGGCGGTCCTCGTTTCTCCTTGGCTGTGGCGGTAGCGGTGGGAGGCCTGCGTTGCCTAGCGGGCGATCCTCGCGAGGCTGATCCCTCCAGTCTCCCTCGCGAGGCTGATCCCTCCATCCTCTCTCGCGAGGTGGGTCTTGCCAGCGATCCTCGCGAGGTTGGTCGCGCCACCCTTGGCGCGGCCCACAGTCTTCCCAGTGTCCTGCGTTTCTTCCTCCTCCTCGGCCATAGCCCCGGTCACTGCGGTCGGGGCGACGGTCGATCCTTCCTTCTCGCACGGCTCGGAGTTCTTGACATTCGTTGGTGTTGTGGGTGTGGAGGTCGGGGTACACACAGTACCGGCTGCCCTTGGAGGGTTCGGGCTGATCTCTGCCCCGCTTGGTGTCATGTTCTGCCGCGAGCACGGCAGCCCCCTTGCGCTTCACATCCTTGGCCTTGGGCTTCTTCTCTTCTGGGTCCGCGGCAGGCAGCTCGAGGAGGGAGAGACGCCCTTCCTCAGCCCTAGCGCACTTGTTTGCCAAGTTGAACAGCTCCAAGGAAGTGCACAGGTCTTCATGCATCGCTAGCTCCTCCTTCATCTTGACGTCGCGCACGCCGTCGGAGAAGGCCGAGATGATGGCCTCCTCAGTCACCTTGGGAATCTTGAGGCGTGCGTTGTTGAAGCGCTGGATGTACTTCTGCAGGGTTTTCCCGGGCTGTTGCTTGATGCGGCGCATGTCGCTCACGGCGGGTGGCCGGTCGCGAGTGCCTTGGAAGTTGGCGATGAAGCGGGTGCGC
Organism: Triticum dicoccoides; assembly: GCF_002162155.2. Lineage (NCBI taxonomy): Eukaryota > Viridiplantae > Streptophyta > Magnoliopsida > Poales > Poaceae > Triticum > Triticum dicoccoides. The sequence goes on along the minus strand of NC_041390.1, from coordinate 534,546,275 downwards.
ATCTCCTCCCAGGAGGAGATTGTGCCTGGAGCCAGGTTCAGGAGCCAGGTGCGGGCCCCATCCATGAGTGCCATGGGGAACTAGTTCGCCATGACCTTCTCGTCTCTGCTGGCAGCTTCGATGCCTAGCTCGTAGAGCTGGAGGAACTTTGCAGGGTTAGCCGTGCCGTCGTAGCGAGGAGGCAGGTCTGGCTTGAACTTGCCAGGCCACGTTACGCTGCTTAGTTCGGTGGTGAAAGCGCGGCAGCCTGCTGTGGCCACGGGAGGCCTTAGGTGACGGAGAGCCTGGTCTTGCATGTCCCCACGCGCTGCAGCTGGGAGCAGCGCGGGGTCTTGACGCGCGGGAGCAGGAGCATGATCGCAACGTGCTGGAGTAGGGAGCGCCCGGGCAGCTTCTTGCGGGCGAGGGACTTCCTGGCAGCTCTGCTCTTGCCGCACTAGCACCTGACGGAGCGGGTTCCGCCTAGGGGCCACGCGCCTTGGGGCCATGGTGTCTTATTGAGGAGGAGGCGGCTGGGGCGCCGCCGGAGCCTCGTCGCCCGCGCGGGGCGGGGTGCGGTGCAGTGGAACGGACGGCGCAGGGTAGCCCCCTGCGGCGCGAACGAGCTCGGCGACGCGGTCGAGCCATTCTTCGTAGACGTCGTCGACGGGACGGTAGCGCAGGAGCTCGTTTGCCGCGATGAGTGCAGCTCGAGCCTCCATGGGCGCGCGGAGCGCGTGGGACGAAGAACTAGCGGGGGTGAGCGAGGGAGTTGCGGTGCGGCCGTCTTGCCGCACGGACGGATGCTGGGAGGATGCTTGCCGCTCGTCCCCCGCCGAGCCGGTGGCGGCGTTGACGGCAGGTGACGGGGAACGGCATGGATGCCCGCCGACAGGGGCCGTCTGGGCGACGCGGGAAGCGAGTGCGGCCCGGCGCTCGGCGCGGGCCCGACGAGCGTCAGACATGGGCGTGACGGTCGGAGGAGAACGGGGCGGTGGAAGACGAATTCCGGCGCACCCCTACCTGGTGCGCCAAATGTCGGATTCCGGGTTCCGGCAGACCCTTGAGGTTCGAACACTGGGGTGCGCGCGGAGATTTCGCCACCTACCTACTTGCACCCATCTGCCATGCTAGGATCTAAAGTAAGGAAAGAACAACACAAGAGACACAGGGTTTATACTGGTTCGGCCCACCGTTGTGGTGTAATACCCTACTCCAGTGTGTGGTGTGGTGGATTGCCTCTTGGGCTGATGATGCTGAACAATACAAGGAAGAACGGCCTCGCGAGGGTCTGTTCTTGGTTGGGGCGATGAACTGCTCGAAGGAGTTCAGTCACCTTTCTCTCTCTCTCTCTCTCTGCTTTCCTTTGACCGACCTGATTTCGACCCCCGCTTGTTTCTAGGTTGGCTGGTTCTCGATCCTCGATCCTTGATCCCCTGGGGGTGACTAGTCCTATTTATAGAGGCCCTGGTCCTCTCCCCAAATATTGAGCGGGAAGGGAGCCAACAATGGCGGGCTAATTTGAAGGGGGACAGCTAGTATCAGCTATCCTGACAAAAGTAGTCTTCGCCTGTGCAAAGCTCTGGTGATGACGCCGTCTTAGGCTCCACGGTGACCTCCGTCTCGTAGTACTCCTGGTCTTGGTCTCGTTCCATCGAAATGGAAACCTTTGCCTGATGCCTCGGTACTCCGCGACTGCGCTTGCCCCCTTTGCACCAAAGAGGGAAGGAGGACGCTGCGCGGGCTGGCACCCGCCTGGCGCCCTGAATCGTCATGGCTTGCGTCACGAACACCTCATGAGGTACCCCGCCTTGATCTCTCCGCCCCCTCGTGAGCCAGCCTGATGAGGCCGTGCCTGAGGAAGCTCCGCGTCATCCGCCCCGCGAGGCTTGGCCCCTCGCGAGGGTCTTGGGTTTGTGTTGGTGAAGATGGGCCGTGCTGGGCCCCCCTTTGAGCCACGCCGCAGGCCGCAGGCAGGCAAGTCTGGGGACCCCCGTTCCCAGAATGCCGACAGTATCCATTATGTTCTAAGATTGATGTTGCTATGACTTTTCTAAGCTTAATGCTTTTCGCTGGGGCCCAAGTGCCATGATTTCAGATCTGAACCTATTATGTTTTCATGAATATATGTGAGTTCTTGATCCTATTTTGCAAGTCAATAGTCACCTACTATGTGTTATGATCCGGTAACCCCGAAGTGACAATAATCGGGACCACTCCCGGTGATGACCATAGTTTTAGGAGTTCATGCATTTACTAACTGTTAAGGCTTTGGTCCGGTACTCTATTAAAAGGAGGCCTTAATATCCCTTAGTTTCCAATAGGACCCCGCTGCCACGGGTGGGTAGGACAAAAGATGTCATGCAAGTTCTTTTCCATAAGCACGTATGACTATATTCGGAATACATGCCTACATTACATTGATGTACTGGAGCTAGTTCTGTGTCACCCTATGTTATAACTGTTGCATGAGGAATCGCATTCGACATAATTATCCATCAATGATCCATTGCCTACGAGTTTTCACATATTGATCTTTGCGTAGTTACTTTTCCCTTGCCATTGTTACAATCATACAAAAACTACTACTGTTAATTTTGCCACCGTTACCGCTGCTTCCATATCACTTTGCTACTAAATGCTTTGCTGTAGATATTAAGTCTTTCAGGTGCGGTTGAATTGACAACTCATCTATTAATACTTGAGAATATTCTTTGGCACCCCTTGTGTCAAATCAATAAATTTGGGTTGAATACTCTACCCTCGAAAACTGTTATGATCCCCTATACTTGTGGGTTATCAAGACTATTTTCTGGCACCGTTGCCGGGGAGCATAGCTCTATTCTTTGAGTCACTTGGGCTTTATATCTGTTGATCACTATGAGGAACTTGAAAGATGAAAGAACCAAGATTTTTCCCTCAACTACGAGGGGAGGTAAGGAACTGCCATCTAGCTCTGCACTTGATTCACCTTCTTTTTTGAGTAAACTTGCGACATCTACGCCTGCTATTGATTCTGATATGTCGCATGTTATTGATGATGCCACTTCTACTATGCATGACACTTATGATGAAACTACTTCTATGCTTGATAATACCGTGCCATTAGGTGAATTTCTTGATGAACAACTTGCTAGGGTTAGAGAGAATGAAATTATTGAAACTGATAATATTGATGAAAGTGATGATGAAGATTCTACACCTAGATATGAATTGCCTGATGTGCCTGAGGGTTATGTTATGGATGAAGAAACTGCTAGAAACCTTTTAGCTTACAAAGATAGATATGATCTTAAGAAACTGTTAGCTAAGCCAAAAGAAAAATCTTTGAATGCTAGAATGAAATATGACCTTGCTTTTTGCTACTTCTCCTATCTATATTTCTGATAAGGATTATGATTTCTCTGTCGATCCTGAGTTAATTACTTTGGTTGAATCTGATCCTTTTTATGGCTATGAATCTGAAACTATTGTGGCACATCTTATGAAATTGAATGATATAGCCACCCTATTCACTGATGAGGAACAAATTCATTATTACTATATCCTTAAGTTATTTCCATTCTCATTAAAGGATGATGCTAAAATATGGTTTAATTCTCTTGCTCGTGGTTGTGTGCGTAGTCCCCAGGATATGATTTATTACTTCTCTGCTAAATATTTCCCCGCTTATAAGAAACAAGCTGCCTTAAGGGAAATATATAATTTTGTGAAAATTGAAGAAGAGAGTCTCCCACAAGCTTGGGGGAGGCTTCTCCAATTACTTAATGCTTTGCCTGATCATCTGCTACGTCTTGAGCTTGCATTGGTTTTCCCCTAAGAGGAAGGGATGATGCATCAGAGCAGCGTAAGTATTTCCCTCAGTTTTTGAGAACCAAGGTATCAATCCAGTAGGAGGCGACGCTCATGTCCCTCGTACCTGCATAAAACGATAGCTACTCGCAACCAACGCGATTAGGGGTTGTCAAGCCCTTCACGGTCACTTATGAGAGTGAGATCTGATAGATAGAATATTTTTGGTATTTTTGGTATAAAGATGCAAAGTAAAAAGTAAAGGCAAAGTAAAAAGAAAAACAATATAAAAGTGATGGAGATTGATATGATGAGAATAGACCCGGGGGCCATAGGTTTCACTAGTGGCTTCTCTCAAGAGCATAAGTATTCTACGGTGGGTGAACAAATTACTGTTGAGCAATTGATAGAATTGAGCATAATTATGAGAATATCTAGGCATGATCACGTATATAGGCATCACGTCCATGACAAGTAGACCGAAACGATTCTGCATCTACTACTATTACTCCACTCATCGACCGCTATCCAGCATGCATCTAGAGTATTAAGTTAAAAACAGAGTAACGCCTTAAGCAAGATGACATGATGTAGAGAGATAAATTCATGCAATATGAAATAAACCCCATCTTGTTATCCTCGATGGCAACGATACAATACGTGCCTTGCTGCCCCTTCTATCACTGGGTAAGGACACCGCAAGATCGAACCCAAAGCTAAGCACTTCTCCAATGGCAAGAACTACCAATCTAGTTGGCCAAACCAAACGGATAATTCAAAGAGACTTGCAAAGATAACCAATCATACATAAAATAATTCAGAGAAGATTCAAATATTATTCATAGATAGACTTGATCATAAACCCACAATTCATCGGTCTCAACAAACACACCGCAAAAAGAAGATTACATCGAATAGATCTCCACAAGAGAGGGGGAGAACTTTGTATTGAGGTTCAAAGAGAGAGAAGAAACCATCTAGCTACTAACTATGGACCCGAAGGTCTGAGGTAAACTACTCACACTTCATCGGAGGGGCTATGATGATGTAGAAGCCCTCCATGATGACGGCCCTCTTCCGGCGGAGCTCCGGAACAGGCCCCAAGATGGGATCTCGTGGATACAGAAAGTTGCGGCAGTGGAATTAGATTTTTGGCTCCTGTTCTGATCGTTTGGGGGTACGTGTGTATATATAGGAGGAAGAAGTACGTCAGAGGAACAATGAGGGGCCCACGAGGCAGGGGGCGCGCCCTAGGGGGGCGCCCCCACCCTCGTGACCGCCTCTTTTGTTCCTTGGAGCAGAGTCCAAATCTCCTGGATCACGTTCGGTGAGAAAATCACGTTCCCGAAGATTTTATTCCATTTGGACTCCGTTTGATATTCTGTTTCTTCGAAACACTGAAATAGGCAAAAAACAGCAATTCTGGGCTGGGCCTCCGGTTAATAGGTTAGTCCCAAAAATAATATAAAAGTGGAAAATAAAGCCCAATATAGTCCAAAACAGTAGATAATATAGCATGGAGCAATCAAAAATTATAGATACGTTGGAGATGTATCAGGCACCAAGCTTAATTCCTGCTCATCCTCGAGTAGGTAAATGATAAAAAGGGAATTTTTGATGTGGAGTGCTACTTGGCATAATTTCAATGCAAATCTTCTTAATTGTCGTATGAATATTCAGATTATAAAGATTCAAGACAAAGGTTTATATTGACATAGAAAATAATAATACTTCAAGCATACTAACAAAGCAATTATGTCTTCTCAAAATAACATGGCCAAAGAAAGTTATCCCTACAAAATCATATAGTATGGCTATGCTCCATCTTCCCCACACAAAGTATTTAAATCATGCACAACCCCGATGACAAGCCAAGCAATTGTTTCATACTCTAACTTTTTCAAATCTTTTTCAATGTTTACGCAATACATGAGCGTGAGCCATGGATATAGCACTATAGGTGGAATATAATGGTGGTTGTGGAGAAGACAAAAAGGAGAAGATAGTCTCACATCAACTAGGCGTATCAATGGGCTATGGAGATGCCCATCAATAGATATCAATGTGAGTGAGTAGGGATTGCCATGCAACGGATGCACTAGAGCTATAAGTATATGAAAGCTCAAAAAGAAACTAAGTGGGTGTGCATCCAACTTCCTTGCTCATGAAGACCTAGGGCAATTTGAGGAAGCCCATCATTGGAATATACAAGCCAAGTTCTATAATGAAAGATTCCCACTAGTATATGAACGTGATAACATGAGAGACTCTCTACTATGAAGATCATGGTGCTACTTTGAAGCACAAGTGTGGTAAAAGGATATTAACATTGTCCCTTCTCTCGTTTTCTCTCATTTTTTATATATGGCCTTTCTCTTTGTTTTTATGGCCTTTCTCTTTTTTTATTTGGGCTTCTTTGGCCTCTTTTATATTTTTTTATTTTTCATTCGGAGTCTCATCCCGACTTGTGGGGGAATCATAGTCTCCATCATTCTTTCCTCACTGGGACAATGCTCTAATAATGATGATCATCACACCTTTTATTTTTCTTACAACTCATCAATTACAACTCGATACTTAGAAAAAAATATGACTCTATGTGAATGCCTCCGGCGGTGTACCGGGATATGCAATATGACAATGATGGAGTGTGTCATAATAAACGGAACGGTGGAAAGTTGCATGGCAATATATCTCGGAATGGCTATGGAAATGCCATAATAGGTAGGTATGGTGGCTGTTTTGAGGAAGGTATATGGTAGGTGTATGATACCGGCGAAAGGTGCGCGGTATTAGAGAGGCTAGCAAAGGTGGAAGGGTGAGAGTGCGTATAATCCATGGACTCAACATTAGTCATAAAGAACTCATATACATATTGCAAAAATCTAGAAGTTATCAAAGCAAAGTATTACGCGCATGCTCCTAGGGGGATAGATTGGTAGGAAAAGACCATCGCTCGTCCCCGACCGCCACTCATAAGGAAGACAATCAATAAATAAATCATGCTTCGACTTCATCACATAACAGTTCACCATACGTGCATGCTACGGGAATCACAAACTTCAACACAAGTATTCTTTAAATTCACAACTACTCAACTAGCATGACTTTAATATTATCACCTCCATATCTCAAAACAATCATCATGCTTCAATCTTTTCTTGGTATTCAACACACTCAAAAGAAATTTTTACAAATCTTGAATACCAAGCATATTATTATTAGGCAAATTACCATGCTATTAAGAGACTCTCAAATTAATTTAAGTGAAGCATGAGAGATCAATAGTTTGTTTAAAACGAATCCACCACCGTGCTCTAAAAGATCTAAGTGAAGCACATAGAGCAAAATTATAACGCTCAAAAGATATAAGTGAAGCACATAGAGCAAAATTATAATGCTCAAAAGATATAAGTGAAGCACATAGAGTAAAATTATCTAGCTCATAGGATATAAGTGAAGCACATAGAGCAAAATTATAACGCTCAAAAGATATAAGTGAAGCACATAGAGTATTCTATCAAATTTTAATTCATGTATGGCTCTCTCAATAGGTGTGTACAGCAATGATGATTGTGGTATACTAGCAAACAAAGACACAAATAATAAAAGACGCTCCAAGAAAAACACATATCATGTTGGTGAATTAAAATATAGCTCCAAGTAAATTACCGATGGAAGTGAACGAAAAGAGGGGATGCCTTCCGGGGCATCCCCAAGCTTTGACTTTTTGGTGTCCTTGGATTATCTTGGGGGTGCCATGGGCATCCCAAAGCTTAGGCTCTTGCCACTCCTTGTTCCATGATCCATCAAAAGAATTCACCCAAAACTTGAAAACTTCACAACACAAAACTCAAAATACAAAACTCGTGAGCTCCGTTAGCGAAAGAAAACAAAAGACCACTTCAAGGTACTGTAATTAAATCATTCTTTATTTATATTGGTGTTAAACCTACTGTATTCCAACTTCTCTATGGATTATAAATTATTTTACTAGCCATAGATTCATCAAAATAAGCAAACAACACACGAAAAACAGAATCTGTCAAAAACAGAACAGTCTGTAGTAATCTGTAGCTAGCGCAAGATCTGAAACCCCAAAAATTCTAAAATAAATTGCTAGACGTGAGGAATTTATCTATTAATCATCTTCAAAAATAATTAACTAAATAGCACTCTTCAAATAAAAATGACAGCAGTTCTCGTGAGCGCTAAAGTTTCTGTTTTTTACAGCAAGTTCAACAAGACTTTCCCCAAGTCTTCCCAACGGTTCTACTTGGAACAAACACTAATTAAACACAAAATACACAACCAAAATAGATGCTAAATAATTTATTTATTACTAAACAGGGGCAAAAAGCAAGGAATAAAAATAAAATTGGGTTGCCTCCCAACAAGCGCTATCGTTTAACGCCCCTAGCTAGGCATAACGAGCAAGGATAGATCTAGGTATTGCCATCTTTGGTAGGCAATTATTCAATTAGGCATCTACCATCTTTAGGAATTTCTTTATTTTTATTAGTTATCAAACTTTTAGGCACAAGATCGAAAAATTCATTTGTAATAAATGGTTCCTTAATGATAGCAAAAAGATTGGGATGAATACTTATAGATTTAAGATCCGCAGTTTCCTTACTAGATGATTCACCCTTATTTTTAGGGACATACATAAGCTTGGCAATTTTAGTAGAGGACTAGGAGTATTCTTTACGGAATAAAAAGCGGTTCCCAAATTTGTAATGATACCCTCAAGTTTATCAATTCTAGTAGAATCTAAGTTCATCTTCTCATTAACTATGGGTTCCTTTTCCTTAATATTTTTCAAAGTCATTCCTACCTTAGATCCATATTGAGCAATTTGATTGTGGATCTTTTTATTTAGGTTTTCAATTGATTCAATAGTGGCAACTTTATTTTCAATAATTTCAAGTCTTTGCATAACATGCTCCAAAGTTAACATGGCTCCATTAACCAAAAGAGGTGGTGAGCCAAGTAAATCTATCATAGCATTATAAGAATCAAAAGTATGGCTACCCAAGAAGTTCCCTCCGGTAATGGTATCGAGGATATATCTATACCAAGGATTAACACCTACATAAAAATTGCGAAGAAGAACTAAGGTAGATTGTTTCCTGGTAGATCTATTTTGAGCATTGCAAATTCTATTCCAAGCATCTTTTAGATTTTCTCCCTCCCTTTGTTTAAAATTTAGAACTTCACTCTCGGGAGACAATGGAGAAGATATGATACTAGCCATGACGACAAACAAGCAATCTAACACAAGAGCAAACAAAAGGCAAGCGGACAAAAGAGGAAAATAGAGAGGGAGGATAGAGAGAGAGAGAGAGGGCGAATAAAACGGCAAGGGTGAATTGGGGGAAGAGGAAAACGAGAGGCAAATGGAAAATAATGTAATGCGAGAGATAGGGATTGTGATGGGTACTTGGTATATTGACTTTTTGCGTAGACTCCCCGGCAACGGCGCCAGAAATCCTTCTTGCTACGTCTTGAGCTTGTGTTGGTTTTCCCCGAAGAGGAAGGGATGATGCAGCAGAGTAGCGTAAGTATTTCCCTCAGTTTTTGAGAACCAAGGTATCAATCCAGTAGGAGGCCACGCTCAAGTCCCTCGTACCTGCACAAAACGATAGCTACTCGCAACCAACGCGATTAGGGGTTGTCAAGCCCTTCACGGTCACTTACGAGTGAGATCTGATAGATAGAATATTTTTGGTATTTTTGGTATAAAGATGCAAAGTAAAAAGTAAAGGCAAAGTAAAAAAGCAAAACAATATAAAAGTGATGGAGATTGATATGATGAGAATAGACCCGGGGGCCATAGGTTTCACTAGTGTCTTCTCTCAAGAGCATAAGTATTCTACGGTGGGTGAACAAATTACTGTTGAGCAATTGATAGAATTGAGCATAATTTTGAGAATATCTAGGCATGATCATGTATATAGGCATCACGTCCGTGACAAGTAGACCGAAACGATTCTGCATCTACTACTATTACTCCACTCATCGACCACTATCTAGCATGCATCTAGAGTATTAAGTTAAAAACAGAGTAACGCCTTAAGCAAGATGACATGATGTAGAGAGATAAATTCATGCAATATGAAATAAACCCCATCTTGTTATCCTCGATGGAAACGATACAATACATGCCTTGCTGCCCCTTCTGTCAGTGGGTAAGGACACCGCAAGATCGAACCCAAAGCTAAGCACTTCTCCCATGGCAAGAACTACCAATCTAGTTGGCCAAACCAAACGGATAATTCGAAGAGGCTTGCAAAGATAACCAATCATACATAAAAGAATTCAGAGAATATTCAAATATTATTCATAGATAGAATTGATCGTAAATCCACAATTCATCGGTCTCAACAAACACACCGCAAAAAGAAGATTACATCAAATAGATCTCCACAAGAGAGGGGGAGAACTTTGTAATGAGATTCAAAGAGAGAGAAGAAACCATCTAGCTACTAACTATGGACCCGAAGGTCTAAGGTAAACTACTCACACTTCATCGGAGGGGCTATGGTGATGTAGAAGCCCTCCATGATGACGGCCTTCTTCCGGCGGAGCTCCGGAACAGGCCCCATGATGGGATCTCATGGATACAGAAAGTTGCGGCGGTGGAATTAGGTTTTTGGCTCCTGTTCTGATTGTTTGGGGGTACGTGTGTATATATAGGAGGAAGAAGTACGCCGGAGGAACAACGAGGGGCCCACGAGGCAGGGGGCGCGCCCTAGGGGGGCGCCCCGCACCCTCGTGATCGCCTCTTTTGTTCCTTGGAGCAGGGTCCAAGTCTCCTGGATCACGGTCGGTGAGAAAATCACGTTCCCGAAGATTTTATTCCGTTTGGACTCCGTTTGATATTCCGTTTCTTCGAAACACTGAAATAGGCAAAAAAAAGAGCAATTCTGGGCTGGGCCTCCGGTTAATAGGTTAGTCCCAAAAATAATATAAAAGTGGAAAATAAAGCCCAATATAGTCCAAAACAGTAGATAATATAGCATGGAGCAATCAAAAATTATAGATACGTTGGAGACGTATCATCATTCTCTCATGAAAAAAATGAAATACTTGATATCTTTTATAATGGACTAACCGATGCTTCCAGAGACCACCTGGATAGTTGTGTTGGTTGTGTTTTCAGGAAAGAAATATTGATCAAGCTGAATTGCTATTGAATAATATATTGAGTAATGATAATGATTGGACACTTCCTGAACCAACTCCTAAGCCAACTCCGAAGAAAAGGGATATTCTATTTCTCAGTCCTGAAGATATGCAAGAGGCAAAGAAATCTATGAAAGAAAAGGGTATTAAAGCTGAAGATGTTAAGAATTTACCACCTATTGAAGAAATACATGGTCTTGATAACCCTACACAGGTAGTAAAGGTAAATTCTCTCTATAGATTTGATAAGGGTGAAATCCCATCTACTAAGTTTGCTAGCCAATGCTTGGATGAGTTTGATAATTTTATTGTTAAACAAGAAAACTTCAATGCTTATGTTGGTAGACAATTGAAACGTAATGCTGATATGCTTGAACACTTGAGTGATTATATGTCTAGAGTTAAAGGTGACCTTAAACTTATTCGTAAACATGCTTCTATGGTTACCACTCAAGTAGAACAAGTGCTTAAAGCACAAGATGATTTGCTCAATGAATTAAATAATAAGAAAAAAGATAATGCTATTAGAGTTGTGACTAGAGGGGGTAAAATGACTCAGGAACCTTTGTATCCTGAGGGCCACCCTAAGAGAGTTGAGCAATATTCTCAGAGAACTAATGTTGATGCACCTAGTCCTTCTAAAAAGAAGAAAAATAAAAATGATAGGACTTTGCATGCTTCTAGTGAACCTGTTGTTGACACACGTGAGAATCCCAATGATATTTCTATTTCCGATGCTGAAACACAATTTGGTAATGAACATGAACCTAGTGATAATGTTAATGATGATGTTCATGTTGATGCTCAACCTAGCAATAACAATGATGTAGAGATTGAACCTGCTGTTGATCTTGATAACCCACAATCAAAGAATCAACATTATGATAAGAGAGACTTCGTTGCTAGGAAGCACGGTAAAGAAAGAGAACCATGGGTTCAGAAACCCATGCCTTTTCCTCCTGAACCATCCAAGAAAAAGGATGATGAGGATTTTGAGCGCTTTACTGAAATGATTAGACCTATCTTTTTGCGTATGTGTTTGACTGATATGCTTAAAATGAATCCTTATGCTAAGTATATGAAAGATATTGTTACAAATAAAAGAAAGATACCGGAAGCTGAACTTTCCACCATGCTTGCCAATTATACTTTTAAAGGTGGAATACCAAATAAATTAGGAAATCCAGGAGTACCAACTATACCATGCTCCATTAAAAGAAACTATGTTAAAACCGCTTTATGTGATCTTGGAGCCGGTGTTAGTGTCATGCCTCTCTCTTTATATCGTAGACTTGATTTGAATAAGTTGACACCTATTGAAATATCTTTGCAAATGGATGATAAATCAACTGCTATACCTGTCGGTATTTGTGAGGATGTGCCTGTTGTGGTTGCAAACGTTACTATTTTAATGGACTTTGTTATTCTTGATATTCCCGAGGACGATAGTATGTCGATTATCCTTGGTAGACCCTTTTTGAATACCGCAGGGGCTGTTATTGATTGCAACAAAGGCAATGTCACTTTTCATGTTAATGGTAATGAGCATACGGTACACTTTCCGAGGAAACAACCTCACGTCCACAGTATCAATTCTATTGGAAAAATTCCAACAATTAGTATTGGAGGTTTTGAATTCCCTCTTCCCACTGTCAAGAAAAAAATATGATATTTGATACGTCTCCAACGTATCTATAATTTTTGATTGTTCCATGCTATTATATTACCCCTTTTGGATGTTTATGGGCTTTATTATACACTTTTATATTATTTTTGGGACTAACCTATTAACCGGAGGCCCAACCCAAATTGTTGTTTTCTTGCCTATTTTAGTGTTTCGAAGAAAAAGAATATCAAACAGAGTCCAAATGGAATGAAACCTTTGGGAGAGTTAATTTTGGAACGGAAGCAATCCAGGAGACTTGGAGTAGACGTTAGGGAAGCTTCGAGGTGGCCACGAGGCAGGGAGGCGGGCCTGCGCCCTGGGCACGCCCCCACCCTCGTGGGCCCCTCATGGCTCCCCTGACCGACTTCTTTCGCCTATATATGTCCATATACCCTAAAAACATCAAGGATCAGAATAGATCGGGAGTTCCGCCGCCATAAGCCTCCGTAGCCACCGAAAACCAATCTAGACCCGTTCCGGCACCCTGCCGGAGAGGGAATCCCTCTCCGGTGGCCATCTTCATCATCCCGGTGCTCTCCATGACGAGGAGGGAGTAGTTCTCCCTCGGGGCTGAGGGTATGTACTAGTAGTTATGTGTTCTCTCTCTCTCTCGTGTTCTTGAGGTGGAACGATCTTGATGTATCACGAGCTTTGCTATTATGGTTGGATCTTATGATGTTTCTCCCCCTCTACTCTCTTGTGATGAATTGAGTTTTCCCTTTGAAGTTATCCTATCGGATTGAGTCTTTAAGGATTTGAGAACACTTGATGTATGTCTTGCATGTGCTTATCTGTGGTGACAATGGGATATCACGTGATCCACTTGATGTATGTTTTGGTGATCAACTTGCAAGTTCCATGACCTCGTGAACTTATGCATAGGGGTTGGCACACATTTTCATCTTGACTCTCCAGTAGAAACTTTGGGGCACTCTTTGAAGTTCTTTGTGTTGGTTGAATAGATGAATCTGAGATTGTGTGATGCATATCGTATAATCATACCCACGGATACTTGAGGTGACATTGGAGTATCTAGGTGACATTAGGGTTTTGGTTGATTTGTGTCTTATGTTATTTTACTATGAAATCTACGGCTGTTTGCGACACTTATAGGAATAGCCCAACAGATTGATCAGAAAGAATAACTTTGAGGTGGTTTCGTACCCTACCATAATCTCTTCGTTTGTTTTCCGCTATTAGTGACTTTGGAGTGACTCTTTGCTGCATGTTGAGGGTTTAGTTATATGATCCAATTATGTTATTATTGTTGAGAGAACTTGCACAAGTGAAAGTATGAACCCTAGGCCTTGTTTCCTAGCATTGAATACCGTTTGTGCTCACTTTTACCACTTGCTACCTTGCTGTTTTTATATTTTCAGATTATAAAAACCATTATCTACTATCCATATTGCACTTTTATCACCATCTCTTCGCCGAACTAGTGCACCTATACAATTTACCATTGTATTGGGTGTGTTGGGGACACAAGAGACTCTTTGTTATTTAGTTGCAGGGTTGCTTGAGAGAGACCATCTTCATCCTATGCCTCCCACGGATTTATAAACCTTAGGTCATCCACTTGAGGGAAATTTGCTATTATCCTACAAACCTCTGCACTTGGAGGCCCAACAACGTCTACAAGAAGAAGGTTGTGTAGTAGACATCAATATTCTTATTGTTGGGGACATGCATATCCCCATTGAGGTAACTCAGTGTTATTCGAAAATTCTCCGGTTTCATGTTATTCGGAAAGAGTTTGTTTACAAGACTTGATCAACCTTGTTAGTGGATTCCTTTTGATGAGCATGAGATGGATGAAGTTAGAAAGAACAACCCTTTGTATCCTACTTTTACTTTCTGTTATTTAGATTAAATAAAGCAAGAATGTTATTTTTTGTTTGTTTTCTGAATTATCCTTGCAATAAAAAATACCCTGAAAATAAAAGTTCTCCAAATGTCCTGAAAATGGTATATGCATTTTTGTAGAATATTTTAGAATTATTGGCACTGAGAACACACCAGGGGGCCCCACCATCTGGCCACGAGGGTCCAAGGCGCGTCCACCCCCCTGGGGCGCGCCCCTACCTTGTGGACCCCATGTGGACCCCCTCCACTTATTCCAGCACCTACACACTTCGTCTTCCTCCAGAAAAAAATCCTCCCATAGCTCAAACCCGAGTTCTAGCTCATCTAGCTGCCATTTTCGATCTCCTTGCTCAATGCTCCATTCACAAAACTGCTTTGGGGGATTGTTCTTCGGTATGTGACTCCTCCAATGGTCCAATTAGTTTTTGTTCTAGTGCTTTATTTATTGCACATTTTTGCTACTTAGCTGACCCTGTTCTTGAGCTTGCATGTCAAATTTATATGGTCCAAAGTAGTTTTAATGCATGATATGGCCTCTAGGCACTTGTGGGAGTAGTTGCTATCTATCTTGTTGAGTTTGATTCACTTTCACTTTTATTTTGAGTCACTAAATTTTTTAGAAATTTCTTAGAGGAAGAAAAATGTTTAGAAAAATGTGAAGGAAATATGCCCTAGAGCCAATAACAAAGTTGTTATTTATATTTCCTTATATCATGATAAATGTTTATTATCCATGCTAGAATTGTATTAACCGGAAACTTAGTACATGTGTGAATACATAGACAAACAGAGTGTCACTAGTATGCCTCTACTTGACTAGCTCGTTAATCAAAGATGGTTAAGTTTCCTAGCCATAGACATGAGTTGTCATTTGATGAACGGGATTACATCATCAGAGAATGATGTGATTGACTTGACCCATCCATTAGCTTAGCACTATGATCATTTAGTTTATTTCTATTGCTTTCTTCATAACTTATACATGTTCCTATGACTACGATATTATGCAACTCCTGAATACTAGAGGAACACTTAGTGTGCTATCAAACGTCACAACGTAACTGGGTGATTATAAAGATGCTCTACAGGTGTCTCCAATGGTGTTTGTTGAGTTGGCATAGATCGAGATTAGGATTTGTCACTCCGATTATCGGAGAGGTATCTCTGGGCCCTCTCGGCAATGCACATCACAATAAGCCTTGCAAGCAATGTGACTAATGAGTTAATTACGGGATGATGCATTACAGAACGAGTAAAGAGACTTCCCGGTAACGAGATTGAACTAGGTATGATGAAACCGATGATCGAATCTCGGGCAAGAAACATACCGATGACAAAGGGAACAACGCATGTTGTTATGCGGTTTGACCGATAAAGATATTCATAGAATATGTAGGAACCAATATGAGCATCCAGGTTCCGCTATTGTTTATTGACCGGAGATGAGTCTCAGTCATGTCTACATAGTTCTCGAACCTGTAGGGTCCGCACCTTGATGTTCGATGATGATATGTATT
Organism: Triticum dicoccoides; assembly: GCF_002162155.2. NCBI lineage: Eukaryota > Viridiplantae > Streptophyta > Magnoliopsida > Poales > Poaceae > Triticum > Triticum dicoccoides. The sequence goes on along the minus strand of NC_041390.1, from coordinate 534,530,267 downwards.
ATGAGTTATGTGATTTGATGTACTAAAGATAGTTTGGAGTCGTAGTGTGATCATGGACATGACGAGGAGTCTCAAAATGGTCGAGACATAAATATTGATATATTGGAAGGCTATGTTTGGACACCGGAAAGGTTTCGGATAGGTTCGGGCATTTTCCGGAGTACCGGGGGTTACCAGAACCCCCCGGGGAGCTAATGGGCCTTAATGGGCCATGGTGGGAGAGAGGAGGAGGCGGCCAAGTGGGAGGCGCTCTCCCCCCCAAGCCCAATCCGAATTGGGAAGGGGGCCAGCCCCCCTTTCCTTCTCTCCATCTCCCTCTTCCTTCTTCTCCTACTCCAACTAGGGAAGGGGGGAAACCTACTCCTACTAGGAGTAGGTATCCCCCTAGGGCGCGCCATAGGAGGCCGGCCCTCTCCTCCTCCACTCCTTTATATACAGGGGAGGGGGCACCCCATAGACACACAAGTTGATTTCTTAGCCGTGTGCGGTGCCCCCTCCAGAGATTTCCACCTCGGTCATATTGTCGTAGTGCTTAGGCGAAGCCCTGCGTCGGTAACTTCATCATCACCGTCAACACGTCGTCGTGCTGATGAAACTTTCCCTCGGCCTCAGCTCGATCTGAAGTTCGAGGGACGTCACCGAGCTGAACGTGTGCAGATCGCGGAGGTGCCGTTCATTCGGTACTTGGTCGGTTGGACCGTGAAGACGTTCGACTACATCAACCATGTTACTTAACGCTTCCGCTTTCGATCTACGAGGGTACGTGGACACACTCTCCCCGCTCATTTCTATGCCTCTTCTAGATAGATCTTGCATGATCGTAGGAATTTTTTTGAAATACTACATTCCCCAACAGTGGCATCTGAGCCAGGTCTATGCGTAGATGTTATATGCACGAGTAGAACACAAAGGAGTTGTGGGTGTGGGTATATACATATTGCGTGCCGTCACTAGTTGTTTCTTGATTCGGCAGTATTGTTGGATGAAGCGGCCCGGACCGACATTCCATGACCGTGTTCATGAGACTGGTTCTATCGACATCCTTTGCACATAGGTGGCTGGCAGGTGTCAGTTTCTCCAACTTTAGTTGAATCGGATTCAATGAACATGGTTCTTTCTGAAGATCAAAAAGAAATCACTATACCACGTTTTGTTTTTTATGCCGTACGTAAGAACGGTTCTTGCTAAGCCCGTAGCAGCCTGATGATCCACAAGTATAGGGGATATATCATAGTCCTTTCGATAAGTAAGAGTGTCGAACCCAATGAGGAGCAGAAGGAAATGATAAGTGGTTTCCAGCAAGGTATTCTCTGCAAGTACTGAAATAAGTGCTAACAGATAGTTTTGTGATAAGATAATTTTTAACGAGCAACAAGTAAAAAAAGTAAATAAAGTGCAGCAAGGTGGCCCAATCCTTTCTGTAGCAAAGGACAAGCCTGGACAAACTCTTATGTAGAGAAAAGCGCTCTCGAGGACACATGGGAATATCGTCAAGCTAGTTTTCATCACGTTCATAAGATTCGTGTTTGGTACTTTGATAATATGATATGTGGGTGGACCGGTGCTTGGACAAGCATCCCACTTATGATTTACCTCTATTGCAAGCATCCGCAACTACAACAAAAGTATTAAGGTAAACCTAACCATAGCAGGAAACATATGGATCCAAATCAGCCCCTTATGAAGAAACGCATAAACTAGGGTTTACGCTTCTGTCACTCTAGCAACCCATCATCTACTTATTACTCCCCAATGCCTTCCTCTATCTCCAAACATTGTAAGATAAGAGAGAATAGGCATAAGTATTGTGATATAATGTGTAATAACATCCCATAATGCAATAAATATCGATATAAAAGCATGATGCAAAATGGATGTATCAACTCCCCCAAGCTTAGACCTCGCTTGTCCTCAAGCAAAAGCCGAAATCGAAAAATATGTCCACATGTTTGGAGATAGAGGTGTCGATAAAAATAAAATATGGGCATGAGGGCATCATGATCATTCTTAGAACAACAACATATATATATATATATATATATATATATATATATATATATATTGTCATATGATCTCTTATGCTAAAGTAACAATTCAATCACAATTTCAAGTATGAATCATAATCTTCATTAAGAACCAACAAACTCTAATCTCAGTCATTGAGGCAATTGCAATTTATATCACTCTCCTAGTGATGATGCCGTTATCAATGACATCCAATTAGGAAACCACAACCATCTATTGATCAATGGGCTAGTCAACTAGAGGCTTACTAGGGACATGTTGTGGTCTATGTATTCACACATGTATTACGGTTTCCGATTAATACAATTATAGCATGAACAATAGACAATTTTCATGAACAAGGAAATATAATAATAAACACTTTATTATTGCCTCTAGGGCATATTTCCAACACCACGTTCATGAGACCGGTTCCACTGACAGACATGCAACTAGTTTTGCATAAAGGTGGCTACCGGGTGCCTATTTCTCCAACTTTAGTTGAATCGAATTTGACTGCGGCTGGTCCTTGTTGAAGGTTAAAATAGGAAACTTGATAAATCACCGTTGTGGTTTTGATGCGTAGGTAAGAACGGTTCTTGCTAGAAGCCCGTAGCAGCCACGTAAAACTTGCAACAACAAAGTAGAGGACATCTAACTTGTTTTTGCAGGGCATGTTGTGATGTGATATGGTCAATACATGATGTGATATATGTTATTTCATGAGATGATCATATTTTGTAAATGTTATCGGCAACTGGCATGAGCCTTATGGTTGTCTCTTTATTGTATGAAATGCACTCGACATGTAATTGCTTTACTTTATCACTATGCGTTAGTGATAGTTGTAGAAGCAATAGTTGGTGATATGACAACGACACTACAATGGAGATCAAGGTGCCAAGCCAGTGACGATGGAAATCATGACGGTGCTTTGGAGATGGAGATCAAAGGCATAAGATGATCATGGCCATATCATGTCACATATTTTGATTGTGTGTGATGTTTATCTTTTATGCATCTTATTTTGCTTAGTACGGCGGTAGCATTATAAGATGATCCCTCACTAAAATTTCAAGGTATAAGTGTTCTCCCTAAGTATGCACCATTGCGACAGTTCGTCATGCCGAGACACCACGTGATGATCGGGTGTGATAAGCTCTACGTTCACATACAACGGGTGCAAGACAGTTTTGCACATGCGGAATACTCGGGTTAAACTCGACGAGCCTAGCATGTACAGACATGCCTCGGAACACTGAGATCGAAAGGTCGAACGTGAATCATATAGTAGATATGATCAATATAGAGATGTTCACCATTGAAAACTACTCCATCTCACATGATGATAGGACATGGTTTAGTTGATATGGAACACGTGATCATTTAGATGACTTGAGGGATGTCTATCTAAGAGGGAGTTCTTAAGTAATATTATTAATTGAACTTAATTTATCATGAACTTAGTCCTGGTAGTATTTGCAAATTATGTTGTAGATCAATAGCTCGCGTTGTAGTGTAACATCCCAAATTTTCAATTTGGAATGTTATACATTAGATCATCAATGCATATCATATTTTTATTTTGCATTTTGGTTGATCCTAGAAATTCTACGCAACTCAATGACCCACGGAGAGAGTTGGGTATTTCGTTATTTTCATATTTGAGTTTTCTCAAATTTTGAGAATAGGATCATTTGATTTTATTTATTTTATCATCAATTATTTCTATTACAAAAATATGAGAGATGGAATAAAATGACTTTCCCAAAATAAAGAAATATTGAGGATTTAATAATAAAATCAAATAAGATTTTATTCCGGAGTTTTTCGGTGTTTTATTTGAATTTAGGAAAAATGTGCATTTTTTAGAATTGCATTTAGGTCCCAAATAAATGTTCACATTATGCGGCTTGATTTTAGAAGCCCGAGAAAATTTATTTTGGAATTTTTGGAGTCCGTTTAGTATTTCCTTTTATTTTTCTTCCGAGCGAAATAATTAAAAAAAAGTGAACCGACCTAACCGGGCCGTGTCCGTCCGGGACTCTGGCCCGGCAGGCTTTAAAAGCCGGCCCAGCCCCCCCCCCCCACGGGAGAATCCCTAGCCGCCCCACGCCGCCCCATACGCCGCCGCCGCTCCCGCCCCGCTCCGCCGCCGCCGCCGCCGAGGTTCGCCGCCGCCTCGACTTCTGTGCCATCGGTTTTTTTAAAAAAATAGATCGGTTTTTCCATCGTTTTTTTAGTTTCGGTTCTTTTAAATAGATCAGTTTTTCCGGTTTATTTAATTAGGGAGCGTTCGTCCATTCGTTCGTTCTAGCGAGCGTTCGTCCTTTTTTTGTCGGATTAAATCCGCGATTTTTCTGATCGCGATTCCTGATCCGATTTTCGTTTTAGTATAATTTTTCGCTCGTTTATCGGAATCAGGCGATTCAAGCGCCTAGAGTTTCGTCTCCAAACCCTCTATCCGTTTAACCAACTTAAACAAGATTTTGCTACTGTAAAATTTGCCTTAGATCCAGATTACTAGAATGAAGTTGTTTTCTTTCGCCGTTTGACTTTCTTTGCTTCGTTCGATTTGATTCTTTTTGCCAACCGGAGTTCTTAAGTTGAACCTTCTGGTTAGATCTCTTATTTGAGTTTTACCCGTGCATTAGATGAGTACTTATTGTATGCTTGTTTGTTTGTTTGCGATAGAATACCCGGAGTGCGCCGCCTGTTACTTCGAATCGTTAGGTTTTTCGGATCATCAGCAAGGCAAGTAACACTTTGATCATACCTTTTCTACTACCCAATTTTCTTGCATTAGATCAATCCTCACACATTGCATGATTAGGATCTAATTAAATTGTGGGATGGGAAGTAGTTGAGGTAGTACCTATTACCTGTGTATTATCGAACCTTGGGAGTTACTTCTACGTTTGCTTATTATGCCATGCTATGCTAGTAGACGTGGATTGGGTGAGTGATATCCATGACAGATGTGAGTTTTGTTAATTAATGGTTTATCTAAGGTGGCAACTTAAACACACATCTGGGTGGATTGAGGCACCTGGGTATTCCAGGACTTTCTTGTTTTCTTTTGGACCGCCACCTAGGCCCAAAGGGTTCGTGAGACTATTCATACTAGTAACTTCCGTGTGCAGCCACAAGCTATTATGGGCTCTAGCATAGTTGACTAAGTTGTGCGAACTCTTACAGTGGTAGACTAGCAGATGTAGGGGATGTAGGTGGTACGGTCTACCCGATCGTAAGGTGCTAGCGCTTCTGAAAGACTATGTCTCGGTCATCCGTCTTCTCAAACACCATGTAGTGCGAGAAACCAAACGGAGGCGCTCAAGTCTTGTGGGGAAAAGTTCGCAAACCTCTGCAGAGTGTAATAAACTAATCATGGTTAGCTGTGTCCCCGGTTATGGACATCTTGATTATCTAGTACTTGGATTATCATGTGAATCCCAACATGTTACTCTAAATTAATTTTGTTGGGTTATGTTTCATAATGATGATGCTTAATTGGGATTGAGAATGATGTCAACCATTCTCAATGTTTAACAACTACCATGATAGTTAAATAAATTTATTCCTTTGAAGTAGGGAAAAATTGGCTTTAAGCAAAATTGTAACCATAGAGCTTTCCACCAGCCAAATATGCATATAGTATAGCTGTTTCAATCCATTACTCTCTATGTGTTACATTGCCAGCATATTCCATGTGCTGACCCGTTTTGCGCTGCAACATTAATGTTGCAGACTTTTCAGATGACGATTAAGGAGTTTTTAGGTCGTGGTTCTATACTCAGTGATGCCGTTGGAGTTGATGGACTCACTTATCTTCCAAGCCTTTCGCTGTTATCGTTATTAGATGGCCTTAAGCCATATTTATTGTAATAAGTTCTCTATGGAGACACTCGATGTAATAAGTGTGTGATTGCTACTCTGCTATAAATCCTCTGAGTACTGTGTGGTGTCAGCATTACTGATCCAGGGATGACACCGGAGCACAGAGATCAGACCGTTTGAAGTCTGGTCGCTACAGAGATGGTATCAGAGCACACGCTAACTATAGGACACGACCACTAATCTAAAAGACCCAGATCACTTTTCACTCTCTTCTCTTCTGACCTCTCATCTTTTCTAATCTTTAGGATGGCAGATGCAAGGAACAAGTTCACGCAGCCGGATGAAGATACACCCTTTGGACGACACTTGAAGGAAGTCACTAGATACCTGAACATAGGAGTACCATGCTTCACGGGAACCTACAACGCCACTTTACCCGAAGAAGAGCGCTGGATGATTCAAGTTCAAGTTCTAGGAAGGACGTTCTTGCCAGTCACCGAGCCCATAGAGTTTTCTTTTGATGCACCAACTTGGAGTCTAGGGAAGAGCATGGCAGCTCACATCGCCATGGGATGCATTGGAGAAGTCTACCGCAAGGATCTCAAGGATACTATCTACCAAATTTGTGGGCGCCGAGATGAGCACTGGGAGATGATCAGCACCAGGAAGGATAGATCAATTGCAGCTTTTATCCAGGAGTTAAACCGGCACATGCGACGACAGGAGAACCAGATGTGCGCCAACATGATAGATCTGAAGAAGGCTAAGACTAGAATCAAGGAACTGGAGGAAGAACTCAAGGCTACGCGTGAAGATTATGAAGAAGAAATTGAAGTATTGGTGGAGAAGTATGACGACCTAATCAAGAAGATTGGAATATTTATGGGAGGCCCTACACCAGTAGATGAAGACGAAGAACCCCAGGAGATTAGCCCGGAAGACTACATCATCATCGACGGCACCGACTCGGAACCAGATAGTAGCGATGATGACTATGTTGATGAAGCTGGAGCAGATATCATGGAGTCTGCAACTGAAGAATATTTCTAGTAGACCACCTCATCAGTAGTAGTAGTCCACCATGTAAATATAGTAGTCCGAGCACTTTTGTGATAGTTAGACCGATTGTATGCCCTTGTTTGATTGAAGTGAATTGTTTGCTTTTGCCTCATCTGCATATGGGTAGTGTTTTCTCTTTAGACCCCCTCTATTCTTATATCTCATCTTTTCTAAACCCTCAGATGCCTCCGAGACGTGACCCCGGATTTGCCTTTCCACCGGAGCTCACCCAGTTGATCCAGCAACAGAACACATTGATGCAGTTGCTAGTCCAAAATCAGAATCAAGGGAATAACACCAACAACCCACCACCACCACCACCTGTTGACCACTTAGCCCGTTTTCTTAGGCTGAATCCGCCGGTGTTTTCCAGTAGCACCGAGCCGATAGTAGCAGATGTTTGGCTCCGCAAGACAGCTAGGGAGTTGACCACAGCAGGATGCACAGATGCGGAAAAGGTGAAGTTTGCCGCACATCGGCTAGAAGGACCCGCAGCATCATGGTGGGAGAATTTCACAGCCACTTTCCCAGTTGACACTGTCACATGGGACCAGTTTCAGCAGGCTTTTCGTACTGCACACATTTCAGCAGGAGCTATGGCCATGAAGAAGCGTGAGTTTCGCAACTTGCGCCAAGGAGGACGGACAATTGGCCAGTACGTGGAGGAATTTAGTAAGTTAGCACGTTATGCACCAGATGACGTCGCTACGGATGCAGCTAAGCAGGAGAAGTTTCTGGAAGGACTGAATGATGAGTTGAGCATGCAGTTGATGGTAGCCACCTTCAACAACTACCAGGAGTTGGTAGATCGTGCTCTTATAATTGAAGGCAAGCATCAGCAAATTGAGAATCGCAAGAGGAAGTATGGACAAGGAAAGTACACTTCAGGAGCTCAGCAGAAGCCACGTTTTACCCCTAGACCGGGAGGACATTTTCAGCATACCCATGGAGGAGGTAGCTCGCACAATCACAATGGCACCAAGAATGGAAATGGCAATGGAGGAAGCAACGGCCAGAACTGCACCAACCCCTCAACCCCAGCCAAGAAGGACCTGAGCCAAGTCACTTGTTTTAAGTGTCGGAAGACCGGACATTATGCCAATGAATGTCCTGAAGGCCAAAATGGCAATGGAAGTTCTGGAAAGAAGCCGAACCCTTTCAATAGGGGACAGGTGAACCACGTTAGCGTGGAGGAGGTTGAAGCTCAGCCCGATGCAGTAATAGGTAAGTTTTTGGTTAAGTCATTTACTGCACTCGTTCTTTTTGATACTGGTGCATCGCATTCATACATCTCAAGGGGATTTGTGGATAAGTATAACCTACCAACCCAAGCCCTTAGGTCACCCATGTTAGTAACCTCGCCTGGAGCAGAGTATGTGGCTAGTCTATGGTGTGATCAGTTACCATTAAGGATGGGTAACTATGTTTTTCCCTCAGACCTAATAGTATTGGAATCTCAAGGATTGGATGTGATATTAGGCATGGATTGGTTATCAAAGTATGAAGGGAATATTGAATGTGCTAGTAAGTCAATTTTGCTTACCACCCCAGAAGGGAGAAGGATCAAGTATGCATCCCGACATGTGCCAAAGAGGACTCAAGTAAATTGCCTAACATGAGTTGTGCAGGAGGAAGTACCAGTGGTAAGGGATTTCCCTGATGTATTTCCAGAGGAGCTGCTAGGCATGCCACCGGATAGAGATATTGAGTTTTTGATTGAGCTATTGCCAGGCACAGGACCAATATCAAAGAGACCATATAGGATGCCAGCAAAGGATTTGGTGGAAATTAAGAAGCAGATTAAGGAGTTACTGGATAAGGGATATATATTCGCCCAAGCTCTTTGCCTTGGGGATCGCCGGTACTTCTGGTGGAGAAGAAAGATGGATCGTTAAGGATGGTTGTAGATTATCGAGGATTGAATGAAGTAACGATCAAGAACAACAAGTACCCACTACCAATGATCAATGATCTGTTTGATCGATTGCAAGGAGCTAAGGTATTTTCCAAGATCGATCTGCGATCAGGATACCGCCAGTTGAAGATTCGAGAACAGGATATTCCGAAGACAGCTTTTACCACCAGGTATGGGCTGTATGAGTATACCGTTATGTCATTTGGTCTGACTAACGTACCTGCCTATTTTATGAACATGATGAACAAAGTGTTTATGGAGTTCTTGGATAAGTCTGTCGTAGTCTTCATTGATGATATCCTGGTTTACTCGAAGAATGAAGAGGAGCATAAGGAGCATTTGCGTTTGGTACTTGGAAAGCTCAGAGAACATCAATTATATGCCAAGTTCAGCAAATGTGAGTTTTGGTTGAAGGAAGTAGGATTCCTCGGACATGTTATATCTGGAGAAGGAATAGCAGTAGACCCCGCTAAAGTTGAAACCGTGACCAAGTGGGAAGCCCCACCAACAGCTGGAGAGATCCGGAGTTTTCTTGGACTCGCAGGATACTACCGGAGATTTATTGAGAATTTCTCAAAGATTGCGAAGCCTATGACGGAGTTGTTAAAGAAAGATACCAAGTTCATATGGATAGAGGAATGTGAGGCTAGTTTCCAGGAGTTGAAGAAACGCTTAGTTACCTCACCAGTATTGATTTTGCCAGACCAGACCAAAGATTATGAGGTGTATTGCGACGCTTCACGTCGAAGACTTGGAGCAGTGCTTATGCAGGAAGGGAGAGTTGTTTCATATGCCTCAAGACAACTGAAGCCTCATGAGTTGAATTATGCCACGCATGATTTGGAGTTAGCAGCCATAGTGCATGCATTGAAAACATGGAGAAATTTCCTCATTGGAAATCATTGTGAGGTGTACATGGATCATAAGAGTTTGAAGTACATTTTCACACAGAAGGAGTTGAATCTCAGACAAAGGAGATGGTTGGAGCTTATCAAGGATTATGATATGAAATTGCATTATCACCCCGGAAAGGCTAATGTAGTAGCTGACGCATTAAGCCGTAAGAGCCATGTCAATACGTTAATGACGGGAGAAATACCCAAGAAGTTAGCAGAAAATCTTCGTGAACTATGTGTGGAAATAGTTCCGAGATGCTATGTAGCAGCATTGGATATTCAGTCAACTTTGATGGATAGAATCAGAGAAGCTCAGAAAACTGACAAAGAGATTGCCGCTATAAAGGAGAAACTGAGCAAAGGAAAAGCTAAAGGATTTCGTGAGGATGAGCACGACACCCTATGGTTTGAAGATCGCGTTTACGTGCCCAATGACCCGGAGATCAGGAAGTTGATTTTGCAAGAGGCACACGACTCACCGTATTCGATTCACCCAGGAAATACCAAGATGTATTTGGATTTGAAGGATATTTTCTGGTGGACCGGAATGAAGAAGGATACTGCAGAGTATGTAGCAGTTTGTGATGTATGTCAGAGAGTAAAGGCAGAGCATCAGAAGCCAGCGGGATTGTTACAACCATTGCCGATACCCGAATGGAAGTGGGATAAGTTAGGCATGGATTTTATCATGGGATTACCCAGGACTCGTTCAGGCTATGACTCGATTTGGGTTGTAGTCGATCGATTGACGAAAGTAGCTCATTTCATCACAGTAAAGACCACCTATACCAGTGCTAAGTTGGCAAAGATATACATGACCAGGATCGTATGTCTGCATGGAGTTCCAAGGAGTATCGTATCAGATAGAGGAACCCAGTTTACCTCAAAGTTCTGGAAGCAGTTGCACGAAACCTTGGGAACCAGGCTAGAATTCAGTACAGCTTTTCATCCATAGACAGATGGACAGACCGAGAGAGTCAATCAGATCTTGGAGGATATGCCGAGAGCTTGTGCGCTAGATTATGGATCAAGTTGGGGCGATAATTTGCCATATGCAGAGTTCTCTTACAACAACATTTATCAAACCAGTTTAAAGATGGCCCCTTTCGAAGCCTTATACGGAAGGAGGTGCAGGACACTGTTGTCATGGGACGAAGTTGGAGACCGCCAGTTGTTTGGACCTGACTTGATTAAAGAGTTTGAACAGAAGGTGAAGTTGATTCATAGGCTCAAGGTAGCCCAGTCCAGACAGAAGAGTTATGCAGATTCTAAATGCAAGGAGATAGTTTACGAAGTCGGAGATAGAGCTTATCTTCGAGTATCTCCACTTTGGGGAACAAAGCGTTTCGGAGTTAAAGGGAAGTTAGCACCACGATTTGTAGGACCATATCGAGTTTTGGAACGTATGGGAGAAGTGGCCTACAAGTTGGAACTGCCCGAAGGATTGTCAGGAGTTCATAATGTGTTCCATGTTTCTCAGTTAAAGAAGTGTCACGCGGAGATGGCTGACATACTGTTGAGAGATATAGTGCCATTGGAAACAATCCAGTTGGATAACGATTTGACCTACGAGGAGAAACCAATTAAGATTCTCGAGTTTGCCAGCCGAGTCACTCGCAGCAAGGTTATCAAGTTTTGCAAAGTTCAGTGGAGCCACCACACAGAGGATGAAGCCACCTGGGAACGAGAGGAAGATTTACTCAAGGACCACCCTCACCTATTTTCTAGCCAACCCGAATCTCGAGGGCGAGATTCATCTTAAGGGGGGTAGGTTTGTAACATCCCAAATTTTCAATTTGGAATGTTATACATTAGATCATCAATGCATATCATATTTTTATTTTGCATTTTGGTTGATCCTAGAAATTCTACGCAACTCAATGACCCACGGAGAGAATTGGGGATTTTGTTATTTTCATATTTGAGTTTTCTCAAATTTTGAGAATAGGATCATTTGATTTTATTTATTTTATCAACAATTATTTCTATTACTAAAATATGAGAGAGGGAATAAAATGACTTTCCCAAAATAAAGAAATATTGAGGATTTAATAATAAAATCAAATAAGATTTTATTTCGGAGTTTTTCCGTGTTTTATTTGAATTTAGGAAAAATGTGCATTTTTTTCAAAATTGCACTTAGGTCCCAAATAAATGTTCACCTTGTGCGGCTTGATTTTAGAAGCCCGTGAAAATTTATTTTGGAATTTTTGGAGTCCGTTTAGTATTTCTTTTTATTTTTCTTCTGAGCGAAATAATTTTTAAAAAAAGTGAACCGACCTAACCGGGCCGTGTCCATCCGGGACTCTGGCCCGGCAGGCTTTAAAAGTCGGCCCAGCCCCCCGGGAGAAACCCTAGCCGCCCCGCGCCGCCCCACGCGTCGCCGCCGCTCCCGCCCCGCGCCGCCGCCGCCGCCCGCCCCATGCACCGCCGCCGCTGCCCGCCGCCGCTGCCCGCCGCCGTCGCCCCGCGCCGCCGCCGCCGAGGTTCGCCGCCGCCTCGACTTCCGTGCCATCGTTTTTTTTAAAATAGATCGGTTTTTCCGTCGGTTTTTTTTAGTTTCGGTTTTTTTAAATAGATCGGTTTTTCCGGTTTATTTAATTAGGGAGCGTTCGTCCGTTCGTTTGTTCTAGCGAGCGTTCGTCATTTTTCTTTTTCTCGGTTTAAATCCGTGATTTTTCTGATCGCGATTCCTGATTCGATTTTCGTTTTAGTATAATTTTTCGCTCGTTTATCGGAATCAGGCGATTCAAGCGCCTAGAGTTTCATCTCGAAACCCTCTATCCGTTTAACCAACTTAAACAAGATTTTGCTACTGTAAAATTTGCCTTAGATCCAGATTACTAGAACAAAGTTGTTTTCTTTCGCCGTTTGACTTTCGTTGCTTCGTTCGATTTGATTCTTTTTGCCAACCGGAGTTCTTAAGTTGAACCTTCTGGTTAGATCTCTTATTTGAGTTTACCCGTGCATTAGATGAGTACTTATTGTATGCTTGTTTGTTTGTTTGCGATAGAATACCCGGAGTGCGCCGCCTGTTACTTCGAATCGTTAGGTTTCTCGGATCATCAGCAAGGCAAGTAACACTTTGATCATACCTTTTCTACTACCCAGTTTTCTTGCATTAGATCAATCCTCACACATTGCATGATTAGAATCTAATTAAATTGTGGGATGGGAAGTAGTTGAGGTAGTACCTATTACCCATGTATTATCAAACCTTGGGAGTTACTTCTACGTTTGCTTATTATGCCATGCTATGCTAGTAGACGTGGATTGGGTGAGTGATATCCATGACAGATGTGAGTTTTGTTAATTAATGGTTTATCTAAGGTGGCAACTTAAACACACATCTGGGTGGATTGAGGCACCTGGGTATTCCAGGACTTGCTTGTTTTCTTTTGGACCGCCACCCAGGCCCAAAGGGATCATGAGACTATTCATACTAGAAACTTCCGTGTGTAGCCACAAGCTATTATGGGCTCTAGCATAGTTGACTAAGTTGTGCGAACTCTTACAGTGGTAGACTAGCAGATTTAGGGGATGTAGGTGGTACGGTCTACCCGATCGTAAGGTGCTAGTGCTTCTGAAAGACTATGTCTCGGTCATCCGTCTTCTCAAACACCATGTAGTGCGAGAAACCAAACGGAGGCGACCGAGTCTTGTGGGGAAAAGTGCGCAAACCTCTGCAGAGTGTAATAAACTAATCATGGTTAGCCGTGTCCCCGGTTATGGACATCTTGAGTATCTAGTACTTGGATTATCATGTGAATCCCAACATGTTACTCTAAATTAATTTTGTTGGGTTATGTTTAATGATGATGCTTAATTGGGATTGAGAATGCCGTCAACCATTCTCAATGTTTAACAACTACCATGATAATTAAATAAATTTATTCCTTTCAAGTAGGGAAAAATTGGCTTTACGCAAAACTGTAACCATAGAGCTTTCCACCAGCCAAATATGCATATAGTATAGCTGTTTCATTCCATTACTCTCTATGTGTTACATTGCCAGCATATTCCATGTGCTGACCCGTTTCGGGCTGCAAAGTTAATGTTGCAGACTTTTCAGATGACGATTAAGGAGTTTTTAGGTCGTGGTTCTATACTCAGTGATGCCGTTGGAGTTGATGGACTCACTTATCTTCCAAGCCTTCCGCTGTTATCGTTATTAGATGGCCTTAAGCCATATTTATTGTAATAAGTTCTCTATGGAGACACTCGATGTAATAAGTGTGTGATTGCTACTCTGCTATAAATCCTTCGAGTACTATGTGGTGTCAGCATTATTGATCCAGGGATGACACCGGAGCACAGAGATCAGACCGTTTGAGGTCTGGTCGCTACATGTAGCTCCCCTATGTTTTTGATATGTTCCTAGAGAAAACTAAGTTGGAAGATGATAGTAGCAACGATGCGGGCTGGGTCCGTGATCTGAGGATTATCCTCATTGCTGCATAGAAGAATTATATCCTTGATGCACCGCTAGGTGACAAACCTGTTGCAGGAGCAGATGCAGATGTCATGAACGTTTTGCACGCTCGGTATGATGACTACTTGATAGTGTAGTGCACCATGCTTTACGGCCTAGAAGTGGGACTTCAAAAATGTTTTGAACGCCATGGAGCATATGAGATGTTCCAAGAACTGAAATTGGTATTTCAGACTCATGCCTGTGTCGAGAGGTATGAGACCTTTGACAAGTACTTTGCCTACAAGATGGAGGAGAATAGCTCCGCTAGTGAGCATGTGCTCAGAATGTCTAGTTACTATTCGCTTGAATCAAGTGGATGTTAATCTTCCAGATAAGATAGTGATTGACAGAGTTCTCTAGTCACTATCTCCAAGTTACTAGAACTTCGTGATGAACTATAATATGCAAGGGATGACAAAAACGAATCCCAAGCTCTTCACGATCACTGGTACGCGTCGGTGCTATACAAACGGTTTTTAACCCCTTTCCGTGACAGCATTTGGAACCATAGCCTAGTGAGTGACGGCGATAGGGGTCCTACCCACACGACCCAAAAACCGTCGGGGATAGGGAGCCAAGATGCATATACAATACTCCTACTCATTTGTGCTCGCATTGCCGTCGCAGTCGGTATTCTGTGGTGCTACATTTATGATGCATGGCCCATCACAAATGGTTCACTATTATAGAACGTGTATGATAAGCATACAATGACACACATTCACTTTTCCCAAACCGTATGCAATAACTAATTAAGAAGATTAGCTAATCGTCGTACGAGTGTCGGACAGGATTACGAAACGTCGGACCGTCGTAACATCATCGTACACGACAACTATCGCACACGCTATTCTGTGGTGCAACATTTATGATGCATACTTCATCAAAAACAATTCATGGTTGCGAATCGTGTACGATAAGGCAACTAAGACGAACGTTTAGTTTGCCTGCACCGTTTTGTGATATTGTCTGACATCGCACATGCTTTGCAAACGGCAATTGTGTGCATGCTTGCACACGTTTCCTCTCTGTGAATCGTCTCGGATTATGGTGTATATCGCAAACGTTTGTGTTTTACCAACCGTGTGTGTCGTAACGGCCTGGAGAGCGTAATTTCACCATAATTTAATTGTTGCTATTTCAAATTGTATTGGATTTGAATTTGAATGTATGATGCTACAACTTTATTCACATCCATCAGGTTCAAACAACCAATGCATTATTCGATTCATAGGTACATATGTTCAAGAATTGCATAAGAACCAAGTAAAGAATGATGAACCATGGTTATATACTTGTACTATTGAAGACGGTAAAGAAAGAGGTGAAATACATTCTGGTTGCTGAACAAGGTGAAGTGGAATGCCCATATTGTGCACTCCTCCATGCAGAAGGCACGCACGACTCTAGTCCAACCCCTTGTGATAGCCGACCGCCCATCCTTCACGGTCTTCATGAAAACATCTAGATAATCATCGTGTTCTGGTAGAAATACTTTAACCTTTGTGTGCCCACCAATCATTTAGTTTCAGAGGTAATCTTGAGTAAACTGCTTTGGCAACCACCGCAAAGGAAAAAGATTCAAACATTGTCATCTAACACAACTCATTATGGGCAGTAAAAAGAAGGGTGCAGAGTTCTTACTTACCATCCTGCAGTTTGCTGCTGTCTTGGATAAAGTGTAAACAAATATTTTAATTTCCATCTTTGGACCCATTTTACTAACAATCTTTATCAGCTCCCGCACTTGATGGTGGTTCATCGATATCTCATTGCCCCATACGCAGAAAGGGTCGAAGCGCGGATGTTTACCAATGACATATGTACCTAAAAGCACCAAGTTAATATTAGAAGCTAAACAACAATTGCACAATGATGTAGTACAACACTCTTCTATAATATCTTATAACATCCAATATACTCACATATTAGATGAATTGACATCTTATATTATGGGTCGTAAGGAGTTTAGTGCATTCTTACAAATTATCGGCTGATTAACTGCTACTGTATCCATGGGTTACAGTTAGTTTGAGTTAGTTAGGGCTCGAATAGCCCTAAAGTATATCTAAACATGAGGGCTAGTTTGAGCTAGTTGCATGTATAACCCACCCAAAAAACTATCCAACCCAAAAGGTGCTAATTGGAGCTAGTTCTCCTAGTGCATTTATTGTCAATCTAACCCTGCCATCCAAACAACCCTTTGGATGGAGTTAGTTCAGGGTTAGTCATGAGCTAGAAACTAAGTCTAACCTCTAGCTAAGTTAAGTATCCAAACAGGGCTCTGTTGTTGTTGTTGTTGTTGCTGCTGCTCTTCTACGTATATCTAGACATCATCAGAACATTAATGTAACACTCTTACTTGTTGCTATGTAGCCTAGGATTGCATATTTAGGCATTAAGTATAGTGCATGTTGCTATGTAGCCTCAGATATATTACATATGTCCCTAGTTAACCTAACGATAAATGGGTTGCAGATATATTCAGTTAAAAGTCTGATTCACCGATTAGTCCTGATGTCTACTACACAACCTTCTTCTTGTAGACGTTGTTGGGCCTCCAAGTGCAGAGGTTTGTAGGACAGTAGCAAATTTCCCTCAAGTGGATGACCTAAGGTTTATCAATCCGTGGGAGGCGTAGGATGAAGATGGTCTCTCTCAAGCAACCCTGCAACCAAATAACAAAGAGTCTCTTGTATCCCCAACACACCCAATACAATGGTAAATTGTATAGGTACACTAGTTCGGCGAAGAGATGGTGATACAAGTGGTATATGGATAGTAGATAAAGGTATTTGTAATCTGAAAATATAAAAACAGTAAGGTAACTAATGATAAAAATGAGCGTAAACGGTATTGCAATTCGTTGAAACAAGGCCTAGGGTTCATACTTTCGCTAGTGTAAGTTCCCTCAACAATACTAACATAATTGGATTACATAACTATCCCTCAACATGCAACAAAGAGTCACTCCAAAGTCACTAATAGCGGAGAACGAACGAAGAGATTATGGTAGGGTACAAAACCACCTCAAAGTTATTCTTTCCAATCAATCCGTTGGGCTATTCCTATAAGTGTCACAAACAGCCCTAGAGTTCGTACTAGAATAACACCTTAAGACACAAATCAACCAAAACCCTAATGTCACCTAGATACTCCAATGTCACCTCAAGTATCCGTGGGTATGATTATACGATATGCATCACACAATCTCAGATTCATCTATTCAACCAACACATAGAACCTCAAAGAGTGCCCCAAAGTTCCTACCGGAGAATCACGACGAAAACGTGTGCCAACCCCTATGCATAGGTTCATGGGCGGAACCCGCAAGTTGATCACCAAAACATACATCAAGTGAATCACGTGGTATCCCATTGTCACCACAGATACGCACGGCAAGACATACATCAAGTGTTCTCAAATCTTTAAAGACACAATCCGATAAGATAACTTCAAAGGGGAAACTCAATTCATTACAAGAGAGTAGAGGGGGAGGAGAAACATAAGATCCAACTATAATAGCAAAGCTCGCGATACATCAAGATCGTGCCAAATCAAGAACACAAGAGAGAGAGAGAGATCAAACACATAGCTACTGGTACATACCCTCAGCCCCGAGGGAGAACTACTCCCTCCTCGTCATGGAGAGCACTAGGATGATGAAGATTGCCACCGGAGAAGGATTGCCCCCTCCGGCAGGGTGCTAGAACGGGTCTAGATTGGCTTTCGGTGGCTACGGAGGCTTCCGGCGGCGGAACTCCCGAACTATTATGCTCATGGATGTTTTTAGGGTATATGGAGATATATAGGCGGAAGAAGTACGTCTCGGGGGCACGAGGGGCTCACGAGGGTGGAGGGCGCGCCCAGGGGGTGGGCCCGCCCCCTGCCTCGTGACCTCCTCGCAGATCCCCCGATGTGTACTCCAAGTCTTCTGGTCTTCTTTCCTTCCAAAAATGAGTTACGTGAAGTTTCAGGTCAATAAAGCCCATAAACATCCAAAATAGTAGATAATATAGCATGGAGCAATAAAAAATTATAGATACGTTGGAGACATATCAGCATCCCCAAGCTTAATTCCTGCTCGACCTCGAGTAGGTAAATGATAAAAACAGTTTTTTTATGCGGAGTGCTACTTGGCATAATTTTAATGTAATTCTTCTTAATTGTGGTATGAATATTCAGATCTGAAAGATTCAAGACAAAAGTTCATATTGACATACAAATGATAATACTTCAAGCATACTAACTAAGCAATTATGTCTTCTCAAAATAACATGGCCAAAGAAAGTTCATCCCTACAAAATCATATAGTTTAGTCATGTTTCATTTTCGTCACACAAGAATGCTCTCATCATGCACAACCCCGATGACAAGCCAAGCAATTGTTTCATACTTTAGTAATCTCAAACCTATAAACTTTCACGCAATACATGAGCGCGAGCCATGGATATAGCACTATGGGTGGAATAGAATAATGATGGGGTTATGTGGAGAAGACAAAAAGGGAGAAAGTCTCACATCAACGAGGCTAATCAATGGGCTATGGAGATGCCCACCGATTGATGTTAATGCAAGGAGTAGGGATTGCCATGCAACGGATGCACTAGAGCTATAAATGTATGAAAGCTCAACAAAAGAAACTAAGTGGGTGTGCATCCAACTTGCTTGCTCACGAAGACCTAGGGCACTTGAGGAGGCCCATTGTTGGAATATACAAGCCAAGTTCTATAATGAAAAATTCCCACTAGTATATGAAAGTGATAACATGAGAGACTCTCTACTATGAAGATCATGGTGCTACTTTTGAAGCACAAGTGTGGTAAAAAGATCATGGTGCTACTTTTATTCCTCACTAGTAACATTGTCCCTTCTCTCTTTCTCTCTCATTTTTTGGGCCTTCTCTTTTTTATGGCCTTTCTCTTTTTTTGGGCCTTCTCTTTTTTTGGTCTTTCTCTTTTTTTTTATTCCTCACTTGGGACAATGCTCTAATAACGATGATCATCACACTTCTATTTATTTACAACTCAATGATTACAACTCGATACTAGAATAAATATGACTCTATATGAATGCCTCCGGCGGTGTACCGGGATATGCAATGAACCAAGAGTGACATCTATGAAAGAATTATGAACGGTGGCTTTGCCAGAAATACTATGTCAACTACATGATTATGCTAAGCAATATGACAATGATGAATGTGTCATGATAAACGGAACGGTGGAAAGTTGCATGGCAATATATCTCGGAATGGCTATGGAAATGCCATAATAGGTAGGTATGGTGGCTGTTTTGAGGAAGATATAAGGAGGTTTATGTGTGAAAGAGCGTATCATATCACGGGGTTTGGATGCACTGGCGAAGTTTGCGCCAACTCTCAATGTGAGAAAGGGCAATGAACGGTACCGAAGAGGCTAGCAAGGATGGAAGGGTGAGAGTGCGTATAATCCATGGACTCAACATTAGTCATAAAGAACTCACATACTTATTGCAAAAATCTACAAGTCATTAAAAACCTCGGCACTACGCGCATGCTCCTAGGGGGATAGATTGGTAGGAAAAGACCATCGCTCGTCCCCGACCGCCACTCATAAGGAGGACAATCAAATAACACCTCATGTTTCAAATTTGTTACACAATGTTTACCATACGTGCATGCTACAGGACTTGCAAACTTCAACACAAGCATTTCTCAAATTCACAACTACTCAACTAGCACGACTTTGATATTATTACCTCCATATCTCAAAACAATCATCAAGCATCGAACTTCTCTTAGTATTCAATACTCTATATGAAAGTTTTTACTAATCTTGTATACCTAGCATATTAGGATTTTAAGCAAATTACCATGCTATTTAAGACTCTCAAAATAATATAAGTGAAGCATGAGAGTTCATCTATTTATTAAAAATAAAACTACCACCATGCTCTAAAAGATATAAGTGAAGCACTAGAGCAAATGACAAACTACTCCGAAAGATATAAGTGCAGATCAATGAGTAGTCGAATAATTATGCAACTATGTGAAGACTCTCTAACATTTAAGAATTTCAGATCTTGATACTTTATTCAAAGAGCAAGCAAAACAAAATAAAATGACATCTAATAATAGCAAACATCATGTGAAGAAGCAAAAACTTAGGATCAACCGAAACTAACCGATAATTGTTGAAGAAGAAAGGTGGGATGCCAACCGAGGCATCCCCAAGCTTAGCTGCTTGAGACTTCTTGAAATATTATCTTGGGGTGCCTTGGGCATCCCCAAGCTTGAGCTTTTGTGTCTCCTTAATTCATCTCATATCAAGGTCTCCCTAAATCTCAAAAGCTTCATCCACACAAAACTCAACAAGGACACGTGAGATAAGTTAGTATAAACCATTGCCAAAACCTTATCATACTCTACTGTAGCAAATCACTAAAATTATTATTCAACATTGCATACTAAATGCCTCTGCATATTTAATAGTCCTATCCTCAAATAGAATCATTAAAGAAGCAAACATATGCAAACAATGCAAACATAACAGCAATCTGCCTAAACATGACAGTCTGTAAAGAATGCAGCAACATCCATACTTCCTTAGCTCCAAAAATTATGAAAGAAAATTCCCACTGTAGTAAATTTATCAGAGCTTAATATGCAAAAGGTTTCAACATTTTATCACATTCTGAATTTTCTAGGGAATTATTTCAACAGAAGTAAACTTTCTGTTTTCAAACAGCAACATGTGGACTTCTAAAATAGGCATAGTAAAGGTTATCAATGCCACTTTTATTGAAATAAAATATGCAAAACATTTTTCTTAATAACATCAAGCAAATCCTAACAAAATAAATTGACGCTCCAAGCAAAACACATATCATGTGGCGAATAAAAATATAGCTCCAAGTAAAGTTACCGATGAACAAAGACGAAAGAGGGGATGCCTTCCGGGGCATCCCCAAGCATAGGCTCTTGGCTATCCTTGAATATTACCTTGGGGTGCCTTGGGAATCCCCAAGCTTAGGCTCTTGCCACTCCTTATTCCATAGTCCATCGAATCCTTACCCAAAACTTGAAAACTTCACAACACAAAACTTAACAGAAAACTCGTAAGCTCTGTTAGTATAAGAAAGCAAATCACCATCATAAGGTACTGTAATGAACTCATTCTTTATTTATATTGGTGTTAAACCTACTGTATTCCAACTTCTCTATTGTTTATAAACTCTTTTAATAGCCATAGATTCATCAAAATAAGCAAACAACACATCGAAAACAGAATCTGTCAAAAACATAACAGTCTGTAGTAACATGGATCAAACGTATACTTCTGGAACTCATAAAATTCTCAAATAAATTTCTGGACCTTAGTAATTTATCTATTAATCATTTTCAAAAGGAATTAAATAAATATCGCTCTCCAAATAAAAATGGCAGCAATTCTCGTGAGTGCTAAAGTTTCTGTTTTTTACAGCATGATCAACAAGACTTTCCCCAAGTCTTCCCAAAGGTTCTACTTGGCACAAACACTAATTAAAAGCATAAAACCACATCTAAACAGAGGCTAGATGAATTATTTATTACTAAACAGGAACAAAAAGCAAGTAACAAAAATAAAATTGAGTTGCCTCCCAACAAGCGCTATCGTTTAATGCCCCTAGCTAGGCATGATGATTTCAATGATGCTCACATAAAGGATAAGAATTGTAACATAAAGAGAGCATCATGAAGAATCTGACTAGCAAATTTATGTCTAACACACTTCCTATGCATAGGGATTTTGTGAGCAAACAACTTGTGGGAACAAGAATCAACTTGCATAGGAAGGTAAAACAAGCATAACTTCAAAACTTTAAGCACATAGAGAGGAAACTTGATATTATTGCAATTCCTACAAGCATACATTAATCCCTCATAATAATTTTCAGTAGCATCATGAAGGAATTAAACAATATAACCAGCACCTAAAGCGTTCTTCTCAAGATCTATAAGCATAGAAATTTTATTACTCTCCACATAAGCAAAATTCTTCTCAGTCGGGTTAGTGGGAGTATCATAAGAGACTTGAATACCATAAATTGTTTCCACATTAAAAGAGTAATGTTCAGAGAAGGGGTAATCATAATCATGAAAAGTTTTATAAATATAATCACTACTTTTTATAGCATAAGTATCATCACAATAATCATCATAGGTAGGAGGCATGCTATCATCATTATAAATTTGCATATCAAAACTTGGAGACTAAAAATATCATCTTAATTAAGCGTAGCATCCCCAAGCTTGGGACAAACATTAATTGCAGAAAATATATTCTCAAAAACATCATCTTCATGAAACATAGCATCCCCAAGCTTGGGCCTTTTCTTATCATAAGCATAATCACTCTCATCATTAATAGTATAGATAGCACCAATAGTATAGCAATTATCATATTCTTCCAAGCAAGTGCCAAAAAGATTTTCAAGATCATAAGAAGTATCATTACCTTCCATAATTATATTTTCATGAGGCACAATAGTAATAGGAGCACCATTATTTGGGAAGGATGCCTTTTTACCTCTCTTCCTTTTTCTTTTCTTCTTCTTCACCACATCATGTGTGGGTTCAATCCTCTTTTTGGAGCTCCTTATTAATGAGATTGGTTGAATAGGAGGCTCCTCCTCGTTACCTGATTCATCATAAGAAATAATAGGAGGATATTGGGACGTCTCTTCCCTTTCATTAGTATTCTCTTCATATTCTATTTGTTTTCTTTTCTTTATGTAGTTGGCAATATAAGGATTTTCAATGCAATTCACCGCACAATATATATAAATTTTCTGTAGATCAAAATGAAGAACTTTATCAAGGGCAAATTTTGGAATATCCTTAGTTATACATTTCATTTCTTCGTAGCCCATAAGCAAACTAAGTTCATTATAATGTTCAAGGGAAATCAAGTCATCACAATTTTTGGACATGATTAGATCATGAAACAATTTGCATCGGATAATTAAATGACCACGTTCATTACAAAGCTCACATGTATGGCCAAGAAAATTTAAATTTTCAGCACAATGATCTAGCTCTTCTTGCAACAATTTAGTTTCTAAGTACTTATGCTTCTTGCAATATCTATCTTCTCTATTTGGTGTGTACTTACAAACCCAATGCACTCCACAAAAATTGACATGTTTATAGGAGACATTTTCATCATAACTAGTGCAATCATCATTAGTGTCATGGATATTCAAAGAATTCGTACTAACAACATTGCAATCATGCTCATCATTCAAATATTTAGTTCCAAACATTCTAATACATTCTTCTTCTAGCACTTGAGCACAATTTTCCTTTCCATCATACTCACGAAAGATATTAAAAAGATGAAGCGTATGAGGAAAACTTAATTCCAATTTTTGTAGTTTTCTTTTATAAACTAAACTAGTGATAAAACAAGAACCTAAAAGACTCGATTGCAAGATCTAAAGATATACCTTCAAGCACTCACCTCGCCGGCAACGGCGCCAGAAAAGATCTTGATGTCTACTACACAACCTTCTTCTTGTAGACGTTGTTGGGCCTCCAAGTGCAGAGGTTTGTAGGACAGTAGCAAATTTCCCTCAAGTGGATTACCTAAGGTTTATCAATCCATGGGAGGCGTAGGATGAAGATGGTCTCTCTCAAGCAACCCTGAAACCAAATAACAAAGAGTCTCTTGTGTCCCCAACACACCCAATACAATGGTAAATTGTATAGGTGCACTAGTTCAGCGAAGAGAGTGTGATACAAGTGGTATATGGATAGTAGATAAAGGTATTTGTAATCTGAAAATATAAAAACAGCAAGGTAACTAATGATAAAAGTGAGCGTAAACGGTATTGCAATGCGTTGAAACAAGGCCTAGGGTTCATACTTTCGCTAGTGTAAGTTCTCTCAACAGTACTAACATAATTGGATCACATAACTATCCCTCAACATGCAACAAAGAGTCATCCCAAAGTCACTAATAGCGAAGAACGAATGAAGAGATTATGGTAGGGTACGAAACCACCTCAAAGTTATTCTTTCCAATCAATCCGTTGGGCTATTCCTATAAGTGTCACAAACAGCCCTAGAGTTCGTACTAGAATAACACCTTAAGACACAAATCAACCAAAACCCTAATGTCACCTAGATACTCCAATGTCACCTCAAGTATCCGTGGGTATGATTATACGATATGCATCACACAATCTCAAATTCATCTATTCAACCAACACATAGAACCTCAAAGAGTGCCCCAAAGTTCCTACCGTAGAATCACGACGAAAACGTGTGCCAACCCCTATGCATAGGTTCATGGGCGGAACCCGCAAGTTGATCACCAAATAATACATCAAGTGAATCACGTGGTATCTCATTGTCCCATAGATACGCATGGCAAGACATATATCAAGTGTTCTCAAATCTTTAAAGACTCAATCCGATAAGATAACTTCAAAGGGGAAACTCAATTCATTACAAGAGAGTAGAGGGGGAGGAGAAACATAAGATCCAACTATAATAGCAATGCTCGCAATACATCAAGATCGTGCCAAATCAAGAACACGAGAGAGAGAGATCAAACACATAGCTACAGGTACATACCCTCAACCCCGAGGGAGAACTACTCCCTCCTCATCATGGAGAGCACCGAGATGATGAAGATGGCCACCGGAGAAGTATTGCCCCCTCCGGCAGGGTGCCGGAACGGGTCTAGATTGGCTTTCGGTGGCTATGTAGGCTTCTGGCGGCGGAACTCCCGATCTATTGTGCTCACGGATGTTTTTAGGGTATATGGAGATATATAGGTGGAAGAAGTACGTCAGGGGGCCACGAGGGATCACGAGGGTGGAGGGCGCGCCCAGGGGGGTGGGCGTGCCCCATGCCTCGTGACCTCCTCGCAGATCCCCCGACGTGCACTCCAAGTCTTCTGGGCTTCTTTCCTTCCGAAAATGAGTTCCGTGAAGTTTCAGGTCAATTGGACTCCGTTTGATTTTCCTTTTCTTCAAAACCCTAAAACAGGGTAAAAACAGAAACTGGCACTGGGTTCTGGGTTAATAGGTTAGTCCCAAAAATGGTATAAAAGTGTATAATAAAGCCCATAAACATCCAAAACAGTAGGTAATATAGCATGGAGCAATCAAAAATATAGATACGTTGGAGACGTATCAAGTCCCTTATCAGCCCTCGGCCTATATGGTACCAGCTACCGATATCCTGAACAGTGAGCATATATAAGCAATGGGATGAAACTAACCTCGATGGAAAACATCAGTCATTCCCAAAATTGTCCTGTGTAGGTACATCGAGAAGCACGTTAAGCACATCAGGCTAAACATCAACCAAAATTATCCATGATAGACAAAATAATCTCCAAAAGATAGCTTCAGTATGCAGGTTTAGGCATGCTAGTAAAGCAAAACAAGTGGAAAGGTGTGTTAACTGCAACAGACCTAACATTTAACAACAAGCAAACATAGTCATTCAAACTGGTATTGTGTCGGTCTAAGTACATTGGTTATTGTTAAATAAAAATGGAAAGACGTGTTAACTACAAGATGCAGCAACCAAATGTAGTCATTCATAGTGGTATTGTTGAAACTGGTAGTGATGAAATTGAACTGCACAATTCATACTTGCACATATAGAACATCACGTTGTGAATATCTGGAATAAACAAGGCATACTACAAACAACCAAAGATAGCATTTGAAACTGGACATATGCTAACTACAAACAACCGAACAATCAAAAAACATTAAAAGAGGCACATGCTAGCTATAATAGGCTTAACAACAAGCAAATATATGCATTCCTATCAGTATGTTTAAAACTGGATTGATGAAATGTACTGCATAGTAAATAATTGCACATATATAGCATCTCATTGTGAACAACTGAAATAAACAAGGCATACTGCAAACAACCAGATATAGCAATTAAAACCGAACATATTCTCACTACACTACAAAAGGGACTCGACAAAACAAATCATGGGTTTCCCCTTGTGAAGAGGCATGTCAAAACAAATCATGGGTTTCCTCACTTGTCACAGATGGGCTTGTTCCCGTGGGAAGAGCACGGACCCTGGATGCGCTCCATGTTGTCGCAGATGGGCTCCTTCCCATTGGAAGAGCACAGCTGTAGGGTGCCCTCCCTGATGTCGTAGACAGGCGCTTTCCCCTTGGAAGAGCCGGAGAGGGTGCCCTCCTCGTGGTCGCCGTCGATGAGGTCTGACTTGGAAGCTGTGGATCCCAAGCCAGCGTCGCAGAACGTGTCCTTCAGAAATGACAAAAGGGGCTCAATGGCGATGTAGGATGGCAAATTGTTGACAGCGAGCCAGAGGAGATCAGCGGCGGGGCCATGGATGAGATCGACGATGGTTGAACCCAAGGGGTTGGGGGTGGGCCACTTAACCTGTGACATAGCCCGCCTCAGGCCGTCGCTGTTGATGGCCTCGATGTCGTAGCCGGTGGCCGAGACATGCCCGCATACTCTAGCCCGCTGCTTGAGTGCCTGCCCCCAGTAATGGTCGTCATCTTCCACGGCGACATCGAGCGAAGAGACCGGGATACTCATCTTTTGGGATAGTCGCTCCTCGAGCTCCACGGGAAGCGTAGCCGGGCTTAAGCTGCGACGCTCTAGAGTGGGGGATGGGGATGGGGATGGGGATCTGTGGGAAAGGGGGCATTTGGCAGGCGTCATCTAAGAAACTCTGGGCGGCCTGGGTATGGAGATCGGTGGGTAAGCTACATGGGCAAACTGGAAGATGTTGACAAGGGAGGCCTGGTGGCGGTGGCAAGGACCTTGCTAGGGTTTCGAGCGAGGGAGGGGGTGTGTGTGTGCCCACGCCCGAGGAGGTTTTGGTGTGTGTGGAGGGGGTGTTTGAGGAAATTAAGCGGGTACTGAAAATTTTACTACGAGGGAGTCAAACGCGGGAGTGAAATGCCGGGGCTATTGAAAATTTTGATGATGGTGCATCGCACACGGTCCGGAGATAACAACCGTGTGTTATGAAACAGAAAAACCCTCGAGCCGGGAAGATATTTTCGAGGGATGCTGGCGGGATTGGGAACAAGAAACATCACACATAGTCGAAACACAATAACCGTGTGTTATCAAACAGAAAAAAGTTGCAGGCAGGTAGATATTTTTGAGAGGGGAAGCTTCATGGAGCCCAATGCACACGGTTAGTTTGAGTGAACCATGTCTGTTGCGTCATCCGACTTGTCTAATGTTCATAAATTTGGCGAAAAATGACATGAGAGAGGGTCAGAACACGAACACACTTGCATCTGGACCAAATTTATGTATGAAAAGGGTGGTTTGATTTTCAAATAGCAAATGAAACTTCGATGTGGCACCTATCTCCCAAAGCGCACGGTATTGCTTGCCCCCACCCCGTCGTGTCGGCACGAAGGGAATCCTAAGCTATGAATGCATGCCCCCTCCCCCCCAACCGAGGTTCACCTAGTAAAGTGCGAAGTAGCTAGCAGCCCCCCTCCCTCATGTCGGCACGAAGGGAATCCTGAGCTATGAATGCATGCCCCCCCTAACCGA
>NC_041390.1:534469631-534502395 GCF_002162155.2 Triticum dicoccoides | reverse complement strand
CAAAGTGCGAAGTAGCTAGCAGCCCCCTCCCTCGTGTCGGCACGAAGGGAATCCTAAGCTATGAATGCATGCCCCCCAACCGAGGTTCACCTAGCAAAGTGCAAAGTAGCAGCTAGAAGCCCCCCTCGTGTCGCCACGAAGGGAATCCTAAGCTATGAATGCATGCCCCCCATGCGAGGTTCACCTAGCAAAGTGCGAAGTAGCAGCCCCCCAACACTTTTAGTCGGCGGGCCAGAGAGGCATATCTCACCAAGATGGATCATAAAACGGACCAAGAATAATCCACCTTGGTCGTACAACCTCTCTCTTGTTGTTGGTTGATAACCCACAAGTATAGGGGATCGCAACAGTTTTCGAGGGTAGAGTATTCAACCCAAATTTATTGATTCGACACAAGGGGAGCCAAAGAATATTCTCAAGTATTAGAAGCTGAGTTGTCAATTCAACCACACCTGGAAACTTAATATCTGCAGCAAGGTATTTAGTAGCAAAGTAATATGATAATAGTGGTAACGGTAGCAAAAGGTAACAGTAGTAAAAGTAATGTTTTTGGTATTTTATAGTGATTGTAACAATAGCAACGGAAAAGTAAATAAGCGAAGAACAGTATATGGAAAGCTCATAGGCAATGGATCAGTGATAGAGAATTATGCCGAATGCGGTTCATCATGTAATAGTCATAACCTAGGGTGACACAGAACTAGCTCCAATTCATCAATGTAATGTAGGCATGTATTCCGAATATAGTCATACATGCTTATGGAAAAGAACTTGCATGGCATCTTTTGTCCTACCCTCCCGTGGCAGCGGGGTCCTAGCGGAAACTAAGGGATATTAAGGCCTTCTTTTAATAGAGTATCGGACCAAAGCATTAACACATAGTGAATACATGAACTCCTCAAACTACGGTCATCACCGGAAGTGGTCCCGATTATTGTCACTTCGGGGTTGCCGGATCATAACACATAGTAGGTGACTATAGACTTGCAAGATAGGATCAAGAACTCACATATATTCATGAAAACATAATAGGTTCAGATCTGAAATCATGGCACTCGGGCCCTAGTGACAAGCATTAAGCATAGCAAAGTCATAGCAACATCAATCTCAGAACATAGTGGATACTAGGGATCAAACCCTAACAAAACTAACTCGATTACATGATAAATCTCATCCAACCCATCACCATCCAGCAAGCCTACGATGGAATTACTCACGCACGGCGGTGAGCATCATGAAATTGGTGATGGTGGATGGTTGATGATGACGATGGCGATGGATCCCCCTCTCTGGAGCTCCGAACGGACTCCAGATCAGCCCTCCCAAGAGAGTTTAGGGCTTGGTGGCGGCTCCGTATCGTAAAACGTGATGAATCTTTCTCCCTTATTTTTTTCTCTCCGAACACGAATATATAGAGTTGGAGTTGAGGTCGGAGGAGCTCCAGGGGGCCCACGAGGTAGGGGGCACGTCCAGTGCGGGCAGGCGCGCCCCCACCCTCATGGCTAGGGTGTGGGCCCCCTGGTCTTGATCTTTTGCCAGTATTTTTTATTATTTCCAAAAATAATCTCCGTGAAGTTTCAGGTCATTCCGAGAACTTTTGTTTCTGCACATAAATAACACCATGGCAATTCTGCTGAAAATAGCGTCAGTTCAGGTTAGTTCCATTCAAATCATGCAGGTTAGAGTCCAAAACAAGGGCAAAAGTGTTTGGAAAAGTAGATACGACGGAGACGTGTCAACTCCCCCAAGCTTAAACCGTTGCTTGTGCTCAAGCAATTCAGTTGACAAACTGAAAGTGATAAAGAAAAACTTTTACAAACTCTGTTTGCTCTTGTTGTTGTAAATATGTAAAGCCAGCATTCAAGTTTTCAGCAAAGATTATGAACTAACCATAGTCACAGTAACACTTAGGTCTCATGCTTACTCATATCAATGGCATAATCAACTAGCGAGCAGTAATAATAAATCTCGGATGACAACACTTCCTCAAAACAATCACAATATGATATAACAAGATGGTATCTCGCTAGCCCTTTCTGAGACCACAAAACATAAATGCAGAGCACATTTAAAGATCAAGGATTGAGTAGACATTGTAATTCATGGTAAAAGAGATCCAGTCAAGTCATACTCAATGTAAACTAACAGTAATGAATGCAAATGACAGTGGTGCTCTCCAACTGGTGCTTTTTTAATAAGAGGATGATGACTCAACATGGAAGTAAATAGATAGGCCCTTCGCAGAGGGAAGCAGGGATTTGTATAGGTGCCAGAGCTTGGTTTTGAAATAGAGATGAATAATATTTTGGGCGGTATACTTTCATTGTCAACATAACAACCAAGAGATGGCAATATCTTCCATGCTACACACATTATAAGCGGTTCCCAAAAAGAATGGTAAAGTTTATACTCCCGCTCCACCAACAAGCATCAATCCATGGCTTGCTCGAAACAACGAGTGCATCCAACTAACAAGAGTCCCAGGGGGAGTTTTGTTTGCAATTATTTTGATTTGATTTGCATAAAGCATGGGACTGGGCATCCCGGTGACCAACCACTTCCTCGTGAATGAGGAGCAGAGTCCACTCCTCTTGAGAATAACCCGCCTAACATGGAAGATATAGACATCCCTAGTTGATACATGAGCTATTCGAGCATACAAAACAGGATATTTATTTGAAGGTTTAGAGTTTGGCACATAAAAATTTACTTGGAACGGCAGGTAGATACTGTATATAGGTAGGTATGGTGGACTCATATTGAACAACTTTAGGGTTTATGGGATTGGATGCACAAGCAGTATTACCGCTTAGTACAGGTGAAGGTTAGAAAAAGACTGGGAAGCGACCAGCTAGAGAGCGACAACAGTCATGAACATGCATTAAAATTAATTAACACCGAATGCAAGCATGAGTAGGATATAATGCACCATGAACATAAATATCGTAGAGGCTATGTTGATTTTGTTTCAACTACATGCGTGAACATGTGCCAAGTCAAGCCACTCGAATCGTTCAAAAGAGGATACCACCCTATCATACCACATCACAACCATTTTAATAGCATGTTGGCATGCAAAGTAAACCATTATAAGCTCCTAGCTAATTAAGAATGGCATAAGAAACTATGATCTCTAATTGCCATTGCAAACATGTTTATTCATAATAGGCTGAATCAGGAACGATGAACTAATCATATTTACAAAAACAAGTGAGGTTGAGTTCATACCAGCTTTTCTCATCTCAATCAGTCCATCATATATCGTCATAATTGCCTTTCACTTGCACGACCGAATGATGTGAATAATAATAATAGTGCACGTGCATTGGACTAAGCGGGAATCTGCAAGCATTCAATAAACAGGAGAAGACAAGGCAATATGTGCTCTTTTGTCATATCAACAATAATGCATATAAGAGCCACTTCAACAATTTAATCATGATCTTTTCCTATCGACCCCCAAAGAAAAGAAAAGAAATAAAACTATATACACGGGAAAACTCCCAACAAGCAAAAAGAAGAACAAAAAATCATTTTGGGTTTTCTTTTTAATTACTACTACAAGCATGGAAAGTAAACTAATTAAAAGCTACAACTAATTTTTTGGTTTTTAATAAGGTTTATTAAACACACGAGAAGAAAGCATAGAAAGTAAATAAACTAGCATGGATATTACAATGAAAAAGTATGAGCACCGACATCTAGCAATGAGTGTGTGAACATGAATGTAACGTCGGTGAGAAATACGTACTCCCCCAAGCTTAGGCTTTTGGCATAAGTTGGTCTAATGCCGCGGATGGCCTGGCGGATATCCAAATTGTAGTTGGGGTCGTACTGAGATGCAGCAGCCATTGCATCGTGGGCTGCAGCTTGGAGGCGAGCTATCTCAGCTCTCCTCTTATACTCTTCCGCCTCCTCTCTGGTTATAAAATATCTCCCTTTTGCCTGAAAGTCAAAGAAAGTAGAAGCAGGGAGAACGACATGATAGATGCGTTGTTTGTCAAAGATTAGTCGGTACTGGAGGAACTGATCATTCCTCTCAACAAACTGATGACGAACCATAGCCTCATAATCCAAATAAGCAGGGGGCAACTCAATATCATCCTCAAGTATGGTTATACAAAGAAAATTAGCTATGCGGGTTGCATAAATTCCACCAAAGAAATCTCCATTAAATCTATTAAGATGCAACCTATGTGCAACAATGGCTCCCAAATTATAAGATTTATCTCCTAACATAGCACTCCTAAGAATACCGAGGTCAGGGACACACATGTGACATGCTTCATCTTTACCATTAATACATCTACCTATGAAGAGAGAAAAATAATGTATAGCAGGAAAGTGAATGCTCCCTATGGTAGCTTGTGCTATATCTCTAGATCCCCCCACAGTTATACTAGCAAGAAAGTCTCTAAATTCATATTTGCGAGGTTCACTAGCACTACCCCATTGTGGAAGTTTGCAAGTAGTGGTAAAGTCCTCTAAGTCCATAGTGTAAGAATTTTCATAAAGATCAAACATGACAGTTTGAGAATTACGTGAAGATGAAAATTCAAACCTCCTCACAAAGGAACTAGTGAGATAATGGTACTGATGGCATTTTTCTGCCTCGAAGCTCACAAGATCAGCGTTACGCAAATATGCGTTAAATTCTTCCTTAATTCCTGCTCGATCCATGAAGTCCTTTAAAGGCCATTCACAAGGCCGCACTAGAGCGTCCCTTGGTGGCTCACCATCAGCATCACGCATTGCAAGCCTGGGTCCTTGTTTCCTTGAAGAACCACCTTGGTACATTTTCCTAAACATATTTCTTCCTCTGAAAAAATTCTGAAATTTTTAGTAACTTCAAATAAAAGTGAAAAACTCAACAAAATTGATAGCAACTACTCCTACAAGTTCCTAGAGCCTATATCATGCATCAAAGCTACTTGGAACCACATAAATTTGACATGCAAGCTCAAGAACATGGTCACCTAGGCAGCACAAATTTTCAATGAATAAAGCACTAGAACAAAAACTAATTGGACCAATGGAGGAGTCACATACCAAGGAACAATCCCCCAAAGCAGTTTTGTGAGAGGTGCTTTGAGCAAGGAGATCGAAAATCGCAGCAAAATGAGCTAGAACTCGTGCTTGAGCTGGATAATGGTGTTTGTGGGAGGAAGAAGGAGTGTGTGGGTGCAGGAATAAGTGGAGGAGGGCCACCGTGGGCCCATGAGGCAGGGGTCGCGCCTAGGGGGTAGGGCGCGCCCTCCACCCTCGTGGCCAGGTGGATGCCCCTCTGTTGTGTTCTCAATGCCAAATATTCTCAAATATTCCAGAAAAAATCATATTTAAATTTCAGGGCATTTGGAGAACTTTTATTTTCGGGTATTTTTATATTGCACGGATAATCAGAAAACAGACAGAAATTACTATTTTTGTTTTATTTAATATGAATAACAGAAAGTAGAAAGAGGGTACAGAGAGTTGTGTTTTCTAAATTCATCCATCTCATGATCATCAAAAGGAATCCATTAACAAGGTTGATCAAGTCTTGTTAACAAACTCATTCTGAATAACATGGAACCGGAGAATTTTCGAATAACACTAGGTTACCTCAACGGGGATGTACACATCCCCAACAATAAGAATATCATATTTCTTGTTGACAACAGGAAGAGGAAATTCAAAACCTCCAAAAATAATCGATGGAATTTTTTCAATAGAATTGGTACTGTGGAGTTGAGGTTGTTTCCTCGAAAAGTGTACTGTATGCTCATTACCATTAACATGAAAAGTGACATTGCCTTTGGTGCAATCAATAACAGCTCCTACAGTATTCAAAAAGGTTCTTCCAAGAATAATAGACATACTATCGTCCTCGGGAATATTGAGAATAACAAAGTCCGTTAAAATAGTAACGTTTGCAACCACAACAGGCACATCCTCACAAATACCGACAAGTATAGCAGTTGATTTATCAGCCATTTGCAAAGATAATTCAGTAGGTGTCAACTTATTCAAATCAAGTCTACGATATAAAGAGAGAGGCATAACACTAACACCGGCTCCAAGATCACATAAAGCAGTTTTGACAGAGTTTCTTTTAATGGAGCATGGTATAGTTGGTACTCCGGGATCTCCTAGTTTCTTAGGTATTCCACGCTTAAAAGTGTAATTAGCAAGCATGGTGGAAATTTCAGCTTTCGGTATCTTTCTTTTATTTGTAACAATATCTTTCATGTATTTAGCATAAGGGTTCATTTTAAGCATATCAGTCAAACACATACGCAGAAAGATAGGTCTAATCATTTCAGAAAATTGCTCAAAATCCTCATCATCCTTTTTCTTGGATGGTTTAGGAGGAAAAGGCATGGGTTTCTGAACCCATGGTTCTCTTTCTTTACCGTGGTTCCTAGCAACAAAGTCTCTCTTATCATAATGTTGATTCTTTGATTGTGGGTTATCAAGATCAAAAGCAAGTTCAATCTCTACATCATTATCATTGTTAGGTTGAGCATCAACATGAACATCATCATTAACATTATCACTGTAGGCATTCTGGGAATGGGGGTCCCCAGACTTGCCTGCCTGCGGCGTGGCTCAAGTAGGGGCCCAGCGCGGCCCATCTTCATCAGCTCAAGCTCGAGACCCTCGCGAGGGGCCAAGCCTCGCGGGGCGGATGACGGGAAGGTTCCTCAGAGGCAGCCTCACCAGGCAGGCTCGCGAGGAGGCGGAGAGATCAATGCGGGGATACCTCGCGAGGAGCCCGTGACGCAAGCCATGACGATCGAGACCAGGCGGGCGCCAGGCGGGCGTTGGCCTGTGCAGTGTCCTTGTTTCCCCTTTGGTGCAAAGGGGGCAAGCATAGGCCAAGGCATCGGGCAAAGGTTACCATTCCGGTGCAACAAAACCAAGACCAGCAGAGCGGCAGGACGGAGGTCAACGTGGAGCCCAAGATGGCGTCATCACCAGTACTTTTGGCAGCCGAAGACCACCTTTGGTCAGGACAACTTGTACTAGATGTTCCCCTTCAAAATGGCCAATTGTTGGCGCCCTTCCCGCTCATTATTTGGGGAGAGGCCCAGGGCCTCTATAAATAGATCTATCCACCACAGAGTAGGGGACATCGGGAGAGAGAGAGAAGGAGGGACCGAAAAAGAGAGATAGATAGAGAGAGAGAGAGATGCGATTGAACTCACCCAAGAAGTTCATCGCACCAGCTCAAGAACACCTCTCGCGAGGCTATTCTTCCCTTGTACTGTTCATCATCAACCCCTGAGGCAATCCACCACACCACACACTGGAGTAGGGTATTACGCCACAACAGTGGCCCGAACCAGTATAAACCTCGTGCCCCTTGTGTTGTTCGTTGTTTCTAGCTTAGATCACGCGAGGCGATTAGACGTAGATCGGTAGGGGAGAGATCTCTGCGTGCATCCGAGTGTTCGAACCTCAAGGGTCTGCCGGAACCCGAAATCCGACATTTGGCGCGCCAGGTAGGGGTGCGCTAGAATCCTTCCTCCTCCGCATCGCGTTCCGTCGCCTCGCCGTTCAGATGTCAAGCAACCCGGCTGCCAATGCCGACCGCTGGGCAGCGTGGCCCGCCCATGCCGTGTCACTGGCCCAGAGCGACCTCAACCTTGCGCCTCAGGCAGCCTGCGCTCCGCAGGGCACTGCGGGGCGCGGGCGACGTGGCCAGACGCCGCCTGCCCTCACACCACGGCAGGTGCGGGCCGCAGCAAGGGCCTCAAACCACGCCGCGGCCACAACGCCATACACCCGACGGGAGGAAGCAAACTCCAGGGCCGCGCTCACGGTGGCCCGAAAGCTGCTACCGTGTCGGCTGCTGGAGGGCGGCCGCGACGTATTGCTGGAGCGAGTCGCCGAGCTCCTGGATGCCGCCGCCTCAGGGACACCTCCTTTCTGCGTCCAGCTGCCACCCCAGACCCAAGGTGGGCCGTATGGCGGCGTCGTGCGCGCGCACGCAACTTCCGACGGACTCCAGGGCCCATTCAGCGTCAACACCTCCGCCGGCACTGGGCGACAAGTCGCGCCGGCCTCTTCTCAGGCTAGCGAAGGGGTGCCCACCGTGGCCTGTAGCTTCGGCGGACCGCCGCGCCATCACCCCCAAGACGGCGCTCCAAGCCAGGCTGCATGGCATGCAGGGCGCTACAGCGAGGCGCACGGGGCGCTGGCCCCAGAAGCTTACGTGCCCCGCATGGTGGATCAGGGGTGCGCACTGGAAGAAGATCATGACTCATTCCTCGGGCCAGGCTTGGGCGAGGAGATGCCAGGAGCTGAGCTCTTTCAAGAACCACAAGAGAGCCTCGACGGCCGCACTGGCGGCGGCAATTATCGGGTACCACTCATCCCTCAGGAGCAAGCTTATGCTAACCATGGGTCGCAGGAGATACAGGTCGCTGCAGCAGGTGGCTGTCCCAATTTTGCAGCCTCATACCCCTCAGGAGGAGGGCGCAGGGGGCTGCAGGAGAGGGGCCGAGATTCGGGTTCGTCACCATGGCGGTCGGAGCAAGGCGTTCTCAGGAGGTAGGCCCCCTGCCGGGGAGATGCCCCAAGGCCTGCCCCCGGCAGGGGACCCGTCGTCGTCGGGGGAACCACTGGCGACCGCTCTGCCCCATTGGCGTCGTCCTGGTTTCCGGTCGCCGTCGATGGTGGCAGAGTGACGCGCAAGGCGGGCCCTGTTGGGGAACGTTGCAGAAAACAAAAATTTTCCTACTCGTTTCACCAAGATCATCTAGGAGTTCATCTAGCAACGAGTGATCAGATGCATCTACATACCTTTGTAGATCGCGCACGGAAGCGTTCAAAAGAACGGTGATGATGTAGTCGTACTCGACGTGATCCAAATCACCGATGACCAGCGCCGAACGGACGGCACCTCCGCGTTCAACACACGTACGGAACAGCCACGTCTCCTCTTCTTGATCCAGCAAGGGAGGGAGGAGAGGTTGAGGGAGATGGCACCAGCAGCAGCACGACGGCGTGGTGTTGATGGAGCTGCAGTACTCCGGCAGAGCTTCGCTAAGCACTATGGAGGTGGAGGAGGTGTTGGGGAGGGAGAAGGAGGCAACCAAAGGCCAAGGCGTTCAGGTATGAAGTCCCTCCTCTCCCCCACTATATATAGGGGTGCCAAGGGGGGGTGGCCGGCCCTAGGAGATCCAATCTCCTAGGGGGTGCGGCGGCCAAGGGGGGTTTCCCTCCCCCCCAAGGCACCTAGGAGGTGCCTTACCCTCCTAGGACTCTTGTCCCCTTAAACCCTAGGCGCATGGGCCTATGTGGGGCTGGTGCCCTTGGCCCATTAGGCCAAGGCGCACCCCCTTACAGCCCATGTGGCCCCCCGGGGCAGGTGGACCCACCCGGTGGACCCCCGGGACCCTTCCGGTGATCCCGGTACAATACCGATAACCCCGAAACTTGTCCCGATGCCCGAAACAGGACTTCCCATATATAAATCTTTACCTCCGGACCATTCCGGAACTCCTCGTGACGTCCGGGATCTCATCCGGGACTCCAAACAACATTCGGGTTACTGCATATACATATCCCTACAACCCTAGCGTAACCGAACCTTAAGTGTGTAGACCCTACGGGTTCGGGAAACAAGCAGACATGACCGAGACGACTCTTCGGTCAATAACCAACAGCGGGATCTGGATACCCATGTTGGCTCCCACATGCTCCACGATGATCTCATCGGATGAACCACGATGTCGAGGATTCAATCAACCCCGTACGCTATTCCCTTTGTCTATCGATATGTTACTTGCCCGAGATTCGATCGTCGGTATCCCAATACCTCGTTCAATCTCGTTACCGGCAAGTCACTTTACTCGTACCGTAATGCATGATCCCGTGACCAGACACTTGGTCACTCTGAGCTCATTATGATGATGCATTACCGAGTGGGCCCAGTGATACCTCTCCGTCATACGGAGTGACAAATCCCAGTCTTGATCCATGTCACCCAACAGACACTTTCGGAGATACCCGCAGTCTACCTTTATAGTCACCCAGTTACATTGTGACGTTTGGCATACCCAAAGCACTCCTACAGTATCCGGGAGTTACACGATCTCATGGTCTAAGGAAAAGATACTTGACATTAGAAAACTCTAGCAAACGAACTATACGATCTTGTGCTATGTTTAGGATTGGGTCTTGTCCATCACATCATTCTCCTAATGATGTGATCTCGTTATCAATGACATCCAGTGTCCATAGTCAGGAAACCATGACTATCTGTTGATCAATGAGCTAGTCAACTAGAGGCTCACTAGGGACACGTTGGTGTCTGTTATTCACACATGTATTACGATTTCCGGATAACACAATTATAGCATGAATAAAGACAATTATCATGAACAAGGAAATATAATAATAATGCTTTTATTATTGCCTCTAGGGCATATTTCCAACAGTCTCCCACTTGCACTAGAGTCAATAATCTAGTTACATTGTGATGAATCGAACACCCATGGAATTCTGGTGTTGATCATGTTTTGCTCTAGGGAGAGGTTTAGTCAACGGATCTACTACATTCAGGTCCGTATGTACTTTACAAATCTCTATGTCTCCATCTTGAACATTTTCACGAATGGAGTTGAAGCGACGCTTGATGTGCCTTGTCTTCTTGTGAAACCTGGGCTCCTTGGCAAGTGCAATAGCTCCAGTGTTGTCACAGAAGAGCTTGATCGGCCCCGACGCATTGGGTATGACTCCTAGGTCGGTGATGAACTCCTTCACCCATATTGCTTCATGTCCTGCCTCCGAGGCTGCCATGTACTCCGCTTCACATGTAGATCCCGCCACGACGCTTTGCTTGCAACTGCACCAGCTTACTGCCCCACCATTCAAAATATACACGTATCCGGTTTGTGACTTAGAGTCATCCAGATCTGTGTCGAAGCTAGCGTCGACGTAACCCTTTACGACGAGCTCTTCGTCACCTCCATAAACGAGAAACATTTCCTTAGTCCTTTTCAGGTACTTCAGGATATTCTTGACCGCTGTCCAGTGTTCCTTGCCGGGATTACTTTGGTACCTTCCTACCAAACTGACGGCAAGGTTAACATCAGGTCTGGTACACAGCATGGCATACATAATAGAACCTATGGCTGAGGCATAGGGGATGACGCTCATCTCTTCTATATCTTCTGCCGTGGTCGGACATTGAGCTGAGCTCAATTTCACACCTTGTAACACAGGCAAGAACCCTTTCTTGGATTGATCCATATTGAACTTCTTCAATATCTTATCAAGGTATGTGCTTTGTGAAAGACCTATGAGGCGTCTTGATCTATCTTTATAGATTTTGATGCCTAATATATAAGCAGCTTCTCCAAGGTCCTTCATTGAAAAACTTTTATTCAAGTAGGCCTTGATGCTGTCCAAGAGTTCTATATCATTTCCCATCAAGAGTATGTCATCTACATATAATATGAGAAATGCTACAGAGCTCCCACTCACTTTCTTGTAAACGCAGGCTTCTCCATAAGTCTGTGTAAACCCAAACGCTTTGATCATCTCATCAAAGCGAATGTTCCAACTCCGAGATGCTTGCACCAGCCCATAAATCGAGCGTTGGAGCTTGCACACTTTGTCAGCATTCTTAGGATCGACAAAACCTTCCGGCTGCATCATATACAATTCTTCCTTAAGGAAACCATTAAGGAATGCCGTTTTGACGTCCATTTGCCATATTTCGTAATCATAGAATGCGGCAATTGCTAACATGATTCGGACGGACTTCAGCTTCGCTACCGGTGAGAAAGTCTCATTGTAGTCAACCCCTTGAACTTGTCGATAACCCTTAGCGACAAGCCGAGCTTTATAGATGGTCACATTACCATCCGCGTCTGTCTTCTTCTTAAAGATCCATTTATTTTCTATGGCTCGCCGTTCAACGGGCAAGTCAGTCAAAGTCCATACTTCGTTTTCATACATGGATCCTATCTCGGATTTCATGGATTCTAGCCATTTGTCGGAATCCGGGCCCGCCATCGCTTCTTCATAGTTCGAAGGTTCACCGTTGTCTAACAACATGATTTCCAAGACAGGGTTGCTGTACCACTCTGGTGCGGAACGTGTCCTTGTGGACCTTCGAATTTCAGTAGGAGCTTGATCAGAAGTATCTTGATCATTATCATTAACTTCCTCTCTAGTCGGTGCTGGCACCTCAGGAACATTTTCTTGAGTTGCGCCATTTTCCGGTTCAAGAGGCAATACTTCATCAAGCTCTACTTTCCTCCCACTTACTTCTTTCGAGAGAAACTCTTTCTCCAGAAAGGACCCATTCTTGGCAACAAAGATCTTGCCTTCGGATCTAAGGTAGAAGGTGTACCCAATAGTTTCTTTTGGGTACCCTATGAAGACGCATTTTTCCGATTTGGGTTCGAGCTTTTCAGGTTGAAGTTTCTTGACATAAGCATCGCACCCCCAAACTTTTAGAAACGACAGCTTAGGTTTCTTCCCAAACCATAATTCATACGGTGTCGTCTTAACGGATTTCGACAGAGCCCTATTTAAAGTGAATGCGGCAGTCTCTAAAGCATAGCCCCAAAAGGACAGCGGTAAATCGGTAAGAGACATCATAGATCGCACCATATCTAACAGAGTGCGATTACGACGTTCGGACACACCATTATGCTGAGGTGTTCCAGGCGGCGTGAGTTGTGAAACTATTCCACATTTTCTTAAGTGTGCGCCAAACTCGTGACTCAAGTATTCTCCTCCACGATCTGATCGTAGAAACTTGATTTTCCTGTCACGTTGATTTTCAACCTCACTCTGAAATTCCTTGAACTTTTCAAAGGTTTCAGACTTGTGTTTCATTAAGTAGATATACCCATACCTACTTAAATCATCAGTGAGGGTGAGAACATAACGATAGCCACCGCGAGCCTCAATACTCATTGGACCGCACACATCGGTATGTATGATTTCCAATAAGTCGGTTGCTCGCTCCATTGTTCCTGAGAACGGAGTCTTGGTCATTTTACCCATAAGGCATGGTTCGCACGTGTCAAATGATTCATAATCAAGAGACTCTAAAAGTCCATCAGCATGGAGCTTCTTCATGCGTTTGACACCTATGTGACCAAGGCGGCAGTGCCACAAGTATGTGGGACTATCATTATCAACTTTACTTCTTTTGGTACTCACATTATGAACATGTGTAGCATCACGTTCGAGATTCATAAAGAATAAACCATTCACCATAGGAGCATGACCATAAAACATATCTCTCATAAAAATGGAACAACCATTATTCTCAGATTTAAAAGAGTAGCCATCTCGAATTAAACGAGATCCCGATACAATGTTCATGCTCAAAGCTGGCACTAAATAACAATTATTAAGGTTTAAAACTAATCCCGAAAGGGAGATGCAGAGGTAGCGTGCCGACGGCGATCACATTGACCTTGGAACCATTCCCGACGCGCATCGTCACCTCGTCCTTTGCCAGTTTCCGCTTATTCCGCAGCCCCTGCTTTGAGTTACAAATGTGAGCAACTGCACCGGTATCAAATACCCAGGAGCCACTACGGGCACTAGTAAGGTACACATCAATTACATGTATATCACATATACCTTTGGTTTTGCCGGCCTTCTTATCCGCTAAGTACTTAGGGCAGTTCCGCTTCCAGTGACCGCTTCCCTTGCAATAAAAGCACTCAGTCTCGGGCTTGGGTCCATTCTTTGGCTTCTTCCCGGCAGCTTGCTTGCCGGGCGCGGCAACCTCCTTGCCGTCCTTCTTGAAGCTCTTTTTACCCTTGCCTTTCTTGAACTTAGTGGT
Source organism: Triticum dicoccoides (assembly GCF_002162155.2). Taxonomy (NCBI): domain Eukaryota; kingdom Viridiplantae; phylum Streptophyta; class Magnoliopsida; order Poales; family Poaceae; genus Triticum; species Triticum dicoccoides. The sequence continues at coordinate 534,488,591 of NC_041390.1, read as the reverse complement.
TTTATTGATCATCAACACTTGATGTTCCTTCCTGACTTCTACCTCCGCTGATTTCAGCATAGCAAATACTTCAGGAATGGTCTTTTCCATCCCCTGCATATTGAAGTTCATCACAAAGCTCTTGTAGCTTGGTGGAAGCGACTGGAGGATTCTGCCAATGACCGCATCATCCGGGAGATTAACTCCTAGCTGAGTCAAGCGGTTATGCAACCCAGACATAGTGAGTATGTGCTCACTGACAGAACTGTTTTCCTCCATCTTACAGCTGAAGAATTTGTCGGAGACTTCATATCTCTCGACCCGGGCATGAGCTTGGAAAACCATTTTCAGCTCTTCGAACATCTCATATGCTCCATGTCTCTCAAAACGCTTTTGGAGCCCCGGCTCTAGGCTGTAAAGCATGCCGCACTGAACGAGGGAGTAGTCATCGAAACGTGCCTGCCAAGCGTTCATAACATCTTGTTCTGCAGGGAGAACGGGTGCGTCACCAAGCGGTGCTTGTAGGACATAATCTTTCTTGGCAGCTATGAGGATGATCCTCAGGTTCCGGACCCAGTCCGTATAGTTGCTGCCATCGTCTTTCAGCTTAGTTTTCTCTAGGAACGCGTTGAAGTTGAGCACTACGTTGGCCATTTGATCTACAAGACATATTGCAAAGATTTTAGACTAAGTTCATGATAATTAAGTTCAACTAATCAAATTATTAGTGAACTCCCACTTAGATTAGACATCCCTCTGGTCATCTAAGTATTACATGATCCGAGTTAAACTAGACCGTGTCCGATCATCACGTGAGATGGACTAGTCAACATCGGTGAACATCTTCATGTTGATCGTATCTTCTATACGACTCATGCTCGACCTTTCGGTCTTCTGTGTTCCGAGGCCATGTCTGTACATGCTAGGCTCGTCAAGTCAACCTAAGTGTTTGCATGTGTAAATCTGTCTTACACCCGTTGTATGTGAACGTCTGAATAAAACACCCGATCATCACGTGGTGTTTTGAAACAGCGAACTGTCGCAACGGTGCACAGTTAGGGGGAACACTTCTTGAAATTATTGTGAGGGATCATCTTATTTACTACCGTCGTTCTAAGTAAACAAGATGCAAAACATGATAAACATCACATGCAATCAAATAATAAACGTGACATGATATGGCCATTTTCACATAGCTCCTTTGATCTCCATCTTGGGGCTCCGTGATCATCTTGTCACCGGCTTGACACCATGATCTCCATCATCATGATCTCCATCATCGTGTCTCCATGAAGTTGCTCGCCAACTATTACTTCTACTACTATGGCTAACGCGTTTAGCAATAAAGTAAAGTAATTTACATGGCGTTTCTCGATGACACGCAGGTCATTAAAAGAATAAAGACAACTCCTATGGCTCCTGCCGGTTGTCATACTCATCGACATGCAAGTTGTGAATCCTATTACAATAGCATGAACATCTCATACATCACATATAGATCATTCATCATTCATCACAACTTTGGCCATATCATATCACAAACCACTTGCTGCAAAAACAAGTTAGACGTCCTCTAATTGTTGTTGCAAGTTTTACGTGGCTGAATTAGGGTTCTAGCAAGAACGTCTTCTTACCTACGTTAAAGCCACAACATGATTTGTCAACTTCTATTTACCCTTCATAAGGACCCTGTTCATCGATTCCGCTCCAACTAAAGTAGGAGAGACAGACACCCGCCAGCCACCTTATGCAACTAGTGCATGTTAGTCGGTGGAACCGGTCTCACGTAAGCGTACGTGTAAGGTTGGTCCGGGCCGCTTCATCCCACAATACCGCTGAAGCAAGAAAGGACTAGTAACGGCAAGAAAGTTGACAAATCTACGCCCACAACAAATTGTGTTCTACTCGCGCAAGAAGAACTACGCATAGACCTGGCTCATGATGCCACTGTTGGGGAACGTTGCAGAAAACAAAATTTTCCTACTCGTTTCACCAAGATCATCTAGGAGTTCATCTAGCAACGAGTGATTAGATGCATCTACATACCTTTGTAGATCGCGAGCGGAAGCGTTCAAGAGAACGGTGATGATGTAGTCGTACTCGACGTGATCCAAATCACCGATGACCAGCGCCGAACGGACGGCACCTCCGCGTTCAACACACGTACGGGACGGGAGACGTCTCCTCCTTCTTGATCCAGCAAGGGGGAAGGAGAGGTTGATGAAGATCCAGCAGCACGACGGCGTGGTGGTGGATGCAGGGCGTCACAGCAGCAGGGCTTCGCCGAGACTACGAGGGAGAGACGTAACGGGGGGAGATGGAGGCGCCAGGGGCTGGTGTATTAGGTCCCTCCTCTCCCCCACTATATATAGGGGTGCCAAGGGGGGCTGGTGCGCAGCCTAGGAGATCTGATCTCCTAGGTGCGGCGGCCAGGGGAGGGTTTCCCTCCCCCCCAAGGCACCTCGGGGTGCCTTCCACCACTAGGACTCCTCCTAGGGGGAAACCCTAGGCGCATGGGCCTATAGGGGCTGGTGCCCTTGGCCCATCTAGGCCAAGGCGCACCCCCTACAGCCCATGTGGCCCCCCGGGACAGGTGGCCCCACCCGGTGGACCCCCGGGACCCTTCCGGTGGTCCCGGTACAATACCGATAACCCCGAAACTTGTCCCGATGCCCGAAATAGCACTTCCTATATATAATTCTTTACCTCCGGACCATTCCGGAACTCCTCCTGACGTCCGGGATCTCATCCGGGACTCCGAACAACATTCGGGTTTCTGCATATACATATCTTCATAACCCTAGCGTCACCGAACCTTAAGTGTGTAGACCCTACGGGTTCGGGAGACAAGCAGACATGACCGAGACGACTCTCCGGTCAATAACCAACAGCGGGATCTGGATACCCATGTTGGCTCCCACATGCTCCACGATGATCTCATCGGATGAACCACGATGTCGAGGATTCTATCAACCCCGTACGCTATTCCCTTTGTCTATCGATATGTTACTTGCCCGAGATTCGATCGTCGGTATCCCAATACCTCGTTCAATCTCGTTACCGGCAAGTCACTTTACTCGTACCGTAATGCATGATCCCGTGACCAGACACTTGGTCACTCTGAGCTCATTATGATGATGCATTACCGAGTGGGCCCAGTGATACCTCTCCGTCATACGGAGTGACAAATCCCAGTCTTGATCCATGTCACCCAACAGACACTTTCGGAGATACCCGTAGTCTACCTTTATAGTCACCCAGTTACGTTGTGACGTTTGGCATACCCAAAGCACTCCTACGGTATCCGGGAGTTACACGATCTCATGGTCTAAGGAAAAGATACTTGACATTGTAAAACTCTAGCAAATGAACTATACGATCTTGTGCTATGTTTAGGATTGGGTCTTGTCCATCACATCATTCTCCTAATGATGTGATCTCGTTATCAATGACATCCAGTGTCCATAGTCAGGAAACCATGACTATCTGTTGATCAACGAGCTAGTCAACTAGAGGCTCACTAGGGACACGTTGGTGTCTGTTATTCACACATGTATTACGATTTCCGGATAACACAATTATAACATGAATAAAGACAATTATCATGAACAAGGAAATATAATAATAATGCTTTTATTATTGCCTCTAGGGCATATTTCCAACAGGCCCCTCGTCTAGCGATATGAAGCAAGGCCGGTACCTGTGGAGAAGGCCCAGTGCCTGTGAAGCTCGCCGCCCGTGACACTCCCACATAATAATGAGTGGGGCTGTACACGCCCCGGAGTCTCCGGAGAGCCGCCCTCGGGCCTCCGGGGCTCCCGCCCACGCCCAGTGCTAGCACTTAGCTCCGCGCTGGTGAGAAGACGTTGAAGACCAGACTAGGTGCCGGACGCGGCCTTTTGCTTTTGCCTTTCTTTGTTGACAAGTTCTTCGATTTGGATTTAAGTTGGATTTGAGCTCAATGCTTGCGTGTGTTTGGGGGAAGGTGTGTTTAGTCTCGTTCGAGCAATCTCTTGCGTTCTGGTTTCAGCTTTGTGTCCAAAGTTAGCATCAGCTGCCCCCCCCCTTGCGAGCCCTGCGCGAGCCGGGCCGGGCCGGGCCAGGCATGTTTACAACTAGGACCGCTGTTACCGCACCCTTTTCGGAGGTTTTCATCGCGGAATCTACAAGTTAATCAGAAGACACCCGAGGTGCAGCGGCCCCCGCAGGCCCGCTCGAGACTCGTCGGGGTCGGAAGGTACACAAGTCAGCTGACCCATCACTCGGCCAGCGGCTAAGTTCACACGCAACATTATGCTTACCAGGGTACTAATTGCAAACCTTTACATGAGGGGCTTCCCCTCCCAAAATGCTCTTACATCCTCGAGGGCCAAGCCCGAACCTTCTTCGTGCAGGTTAAACAGTAGTGACATGCGGTCAGTCGGACATATCACTCACCGCGTCTTCTTGGGCTTCCTCGGAAGCATCACTGGCATCGTTGACATTGCCGCCGCCGCCACCAGCATCTCCATCAGCACCAGGATCGTCCACAACGCCGCCTTCTTTGGAGCCTACGACCACGCCGCCGTCATCAGATGCAAAGGCCCTGACGAGGGTGTCCACGTTGTCCTCCACCCACCGCGCCAGGTCGCCCCGGACGGCAATGGGCACGGGTGCGATGGTAGCGTCGAAGTCGAAGTGGGGGTCCCTGTCCTGCAGATGGCTGAAGATGCGGGAGAAGGCACGCCCGAGCAAGGCTCGGCTCCTCTCTTCGACAAGCCAACGGGACCTCTCGGATCGGTTCTCCAGAAGCATCACCACATCGGTGAAAAATTGGAGGTTGCCGGCGTAGTTGACCTCGTGCGGCTCCTTAGCGGCAGCCTCGCAGATATAGCCCAAAGTTGTGTTGGCCCTCTCTCTGAGCGTTTGAAGCATGGAGGCATGCACATGCTCCAAAACCCGCCGCCGACAGATCTCGTCCTCATTCTGCTGCGCGACGGCCTCAGCATCGTCAACCCTCTGTTGGAGAAGAAGCTGCTCAGCCCGGGAAGAGGACAGCTCCGCCTGCGCCGTGCTAAGGGCGGCTGCGAAGGAGTCCGCACACCGAGTCACTTCGGTCAGTTTGGCCATGAGGGCTGCGGTCCTGCCCTCAGCCTCGGCCTTGATCAGCCCCAACCACGTCTCGCATTCGCGCTCGAAGGCCGAGCGAGCTTCCGCCACGCGGCGATTGACTTCTTCCTGGGCCCGGGCTTCGCTCGCGGCAACGTCATCCTCCGCTCGGGCCACCAGGTGCTCCCTCGTCTCCAACCGCTCAAGGTCAAGGTTACGCTCGGTGGCCTCCAGCATCAGCGCCTCCTCGCGCTTCAGAAGCTCCGCCCGGTCAATAGAGGCCACCCCCATCGAATCAAGGGCCACCTGGCGCAGTTCCACTTGCTACTCCAGGGAGTTGCTCCAGGCTTGGAGCTCCCGTGCGTGCTCCTACGCATCCTTGCGCCATCAGTCTGCCTCTCAAGCCTCCTCAACGGCCTGGGAGCAGGCCTCCCGCGAAGCTGCCAGTGATGCTTCAGCCTTCGCGTTTTCGAGATCATGTTGGTAACACGCGAGGGCGATGGCTACATTTAGTTTGTGCCTCTCCTCAGCAAGGCACAAGCCTTCGGCCTCAAGGCGCGCATCCTCGTCAGCAAGCTCTACCCCGATCCGGCTCACCGCATCTGCCACCCTCCGGAGGAACTCTTCACGAAGGGCGCATCGCTCCCGGACACGCCTGAGCACGTCATCCGCATCACCCTCTTCCACCGGAGCATGCGGAGGGCCCCGAGGCGGCAAGCCCCCTCTCGGCACGGAGCTGGGGGCTCGCGCCCTAGCCATCGCCGAATGGACCTCTCCGGGAATCCGGCCTGGCATCGGTCCACCCACGGAGGAGGAGCCAAAGATAGACTTCTGCCATTCACCATCTATGATCAAAGGAGGAACGCAGGGCAAGCCGGATGTGCCCCAGGAGGACTCATGAAGAAAGGACAGCGGGCGCGCAGGCTCGAGGTGTCCTATGGAACGGACCACTCCACCAACTGGTCTGGCAGCAGGGGTACCGCTCGAGCTCGGCGAGCCCAGGGCCAGCGAAGAAGGTGAAGCTTGGGGGATGGCTCCCGGGCTGGCTCAGCGGGTCCCGCAGGGCAGGACCTGAAAGGGCCACGATCAGTCGCAGGGATAGCAAAGTAAACGAGCAAGGAAATAAGAAGACTTACTCGTCCATGGCAAGGTACCTCCCGCGCTTCAGCAAACGGCAAGGGTGGTCGTTGCCATCCAAGGCCTCCTTCCTCTTGCGGAGGGCCTCGAAGTCTATGGGGAACCGACCTAAGCGCTCGGCGCAGGGGTCGGCCTCTGGTGCGGAAGAAGCGACAAGATGATCAGCATTGGAAGAGTCAGCCTGGGGGCACCGTCTGGCGTCGCCTTGCGAGGAACAGCTGGGGGCTCGGAAGCCTCGGCCTCAGGAACCATAGGCCGCGACTCCGCACCTGTCGCCGTCCATGGCGGGCCTCGGGAGACGCCGCCTTCGAGGCTTCTCGCGGCATCAGCACCTCGACATCGGGCACCTCAACCCTCGCCGGTTCTTATCTCCCCGCCCCGTCGCCCGAGGAAGGACCGCTGTGGGCGACAGGGGAAGCAACCATGGCGGCTGGGTTCTCGCAGGGCCCCATGAAGCCAGCCAGGCGCAGTCCCCACTCGTCGAAGCTGGGCATCTGCCTCACAAAATCGGCCCTAACAGAGCAGAGATACAAGAGGATACCATTACTCCTAAGGCTTCCTGGGGAAGGATCGCTAGTCAAGAGCCTGAGCACCGTCCGCAACACTTCAGGCGCCAAGTCCTCCTCTTGAAGACGCATGCGGTCTCCATGCTCCGCAAAGTCCCAGATCCGGCGAGAGTGGCGCTGAAGAGGAGCAATGCGACATTGGGGGAACTCCTTCACCACCTTGGGCGCTGTCAAATTGAGCGCCCTCAAACTCTGGAAGCGGCGCCAGACGAAGGCGAGCAGGGGGCTCGTGAGCACCTCCTGATCCCAACCCGCGTGGGGAACATCAGGTGAGGTCGGGTGCGAGAGCAGAGGATTGGGCACTCCGACATCCACGTACAGCCACCGCTCTCTGAACCTGGCCTCAGGAGAAGGAAGGCTGAAGTCGATCCCCGAAGCCGCCGTGTCTGGCACGGCGAAGAAGCTCACGCACCCTGAGCACTGAGTAGGGTCACTCAGGCGCAAGGAAAAGAAGTGGCACAGCAGGGCAACGGAGGGAGGAATGCCTATCATCGCCTCGCAAACAAAAGCAAAGACAGCCAGAAGGGTAATGGACTCCGGCCCGAGGTGCATCATACGGATCTGATAATGGGAGAGCACCGCGTTGAAGAAGGCGGAAAAGGGGGGAACCAGACCCGCCCATAGGGCATCGATGAAGAATCGGACCTCCGTGATGATCCTATCAAGGGAGGCATGGGATGCAGGCCAGGCCATGGTCCTGCCGCACTCGTTGAAGATAGTTGCAAGGGCAGAGAGGACCTTGTCCAATTCTTCTGGATTGAGTATGATCGACTGGGTGATGGCGGGGGTCGCCGCTGGAGGTGTGCGGGGCGAAGGCGCGGGCTTCTTTCCCCTTCCTTTCTTTGTCGGTGCCATGGCGGTGAAGAAGAGGAAGAACTCGAGCCGGATTGGCGGCGGAGGCTGGAGCTCAAAGAAGAAGGAAAGGTAGGAGGCGGGCGAGCAACGGAACGGAGGAACAACTATGTGCAACTACGGGTCCTCTTAGCCGAGCGCGTAACAAGGCGTCGTGGGGAAGCGCAGACACCCACGTCCAATCAATCGCCATGCGGCGCCCAAGGCCGCAGGCTGTTGGGGCCTACGGCGCTTCGCGCTTGCCCCTTCGCTTCCCTGCTAGGCCAAGCCCGAGCGCGTGTTGGGCCCGGGGGCTACTGTCGGCATTCTGGGAACGGGGGTCCCCAGACTAGCCTGCTTGCGGCCTGCGGCGTGGCTCAAGCAGGGGCCCAGCGCGGCACATCTTCATCAGCTCAAGCTCGAGACCCTCGCGAGGGGCCAAGCCTCGCGGGGTGGACGACAGGAAGCTTCCTCAGAGGCAGCCTCACCAGGCAAGCTCGCGAGGAGGCGGAGAGATCAAGGTGGGGATACCTCGCGAGGAGCCCGTGACGCAAGCCATGACGATCGAGACCAGGCGGGCGCCAGGCGGGCGTCGGCCTATGCAGTGTCCTTGTTTCCCCTTTGGTGCAAAGGGGGCAAGCACAGGCCAAGGCATCGGGCAAAGGTTACCATTCCGGTGCAACAAGACCAAGACCAGCATAGCGACAGGACGGAGGTCACCGTGGAGCCCAAGACGGCGTCATCACCAATACTTTTGGCAGCCGAAGACCACCTTTGGTCAGGATAACTTGTACTAGATGTTCCCCTTCAAAATGGCCAATTGTTGGCGCCCTTCCCGCTTATTATTTGGGGAGAGGCCTAGGGCCTCTATAAATAGAGCTAGCCACCACAGAGTAGGGGGACATCGAGAGAGAGAGAAGGAGGGACCGAAAAAGAGAGATAGAGAGAGAGAGGCGATTGAACTCACCCAAGCAGTTCATCGCACCAGCTGAAGAACACCTATCGCGAGGCTGTTCTTCCCTTGTACTGTTCATCATCAGCCCCTGAGGCAATCCACCACACCACACACTAGAGTAGGGTATTACACCACAACGGTGGCCCGAACCAGTATAAACCTCGTGCCCCTTGTGTGGTTCGTTGTTTCCAGCTTAGATCACGCGAGGAGATTGAACGTAGATCGGTAGGGGAGAGATCTCCACGCGCTCCCCAGTGTTCGAACCTCAAGGGTCTGCCGGAACCCGAAATCCGACAATCACTAGGTTCATGTTCATTACCAGATTGTGTTTCAGCATCAGAAAAAGAAATATCATTTGGATTCTCAGGTGTTTCAGCAATAGGTTCACTAGAAGCATGCAAAGTCCTATCATTTTTCTTTTTCTTCCTTTTAGAAGGACTAGGTGCATCTATATTATTTCTCTGAGAATCTTGCTCAATTCTTTTAGGATGGCCCTCAGGATACAAAGGTTTCTAGGTCATTTTAGCACCTCTAGTCATAGCTCTAACAACATTATCATTTTTCTCACTATTTAATTCATTGAGCAAATCATTGTGAGCTTTAAGTACTTGTTCTACTTGAGTGGTAACCATAGAAGCATGTTTACTAATAAGTTTAAGTTCACCTTTGACATTAGCCATATAATCACCCAAGTGTTCAAGCATATCAACACTGCGTTTTAATTTTCTACCAAAATAAGCATTGAAGTCTTCTTGCTTAACCATAAATTTATGAAACTCATCTAAGCATGGGCTAGCAAACTTAGTAAATGGGATTTCAGCTTTATCATATCTATAGAGAGAATTTACCTTTACTACCTGTGTCGGGTTATCAAGACCATGTGTTTATTCAATAGGTGATGGATTAAAACCATATATTTCTTCAACAGGCGGTAAATTAAGACCATGTATTTCTTTAATAGGAGGTAAATTCTTAACATCTTCAGCTTTAATACCCTTTTCTTTCATGGATTTCTTTGCCTCTTGCATATCTTTAGGACTGAGAAATAGAACACCCCTTTTCTTCGGAGTTGGTTTAGGAATAGGCTCAGGAGTTGGCTCAGAAAGTGTCCAATTGTTTTCATTTGTCAACATATTATTCAATAGAATTTCAGCTTCATCCGGTGTTCTTTCCCTGAAAATAGAACCAGCACAACTATCCAGGTAATCTCTGGAAGCATCGGTTAGTCCATTATAAAAGATATCAAGTATTTCATTTTTCTTAAGAGGATGATCAGGCAAAGCATTAAGTAATTGGAGAAGCCTCCCCCAAGCTTGTGGGAGACTCCCTTCTTCAATTTGCACAAAATTATATATATCCCTTAAGGCAACTTGTTTCTTATGAGCAGTGAAATATTTAGCAGAGAAGTAATAAATCATATGCTGGGGACTATGCACACAACCAGGATCAAGAGAATTAAACCATATCTTAGCATCACCCTTTAATGAGAACGGAAATATTTTAAGAATATAAAAGTAGCGAGTTCTCTCATCATTAGTGAACAGGGTGGCTATATCATTTAATTTAGTAAGATGTGCCACAACAGTTTCAGATTCATAGCCATAAAAAGGATCAGATTGAACCAAAATAATTATATCAGGATCAATAGAGAATTCATAATCCTTATCAGTAACAAAGATAGGTGAAGTAGCATAAGCAGGATCTTATTTCCTTCTAGCATTCAGAGCTTTTTGTTTAATCTTAGCTAATAATTTCTTAAGATCACTTCTATCATTGCAAGCAAGAAAGTCTCTTTTAGTTTCTTCATCCATAACATAGCCCTCAGGCACAATAGGTAATTCATATTTATTAGGAGAGCCTTCATAATCACTTCTCAATATTTTCAGTTTCAATAATTTCATTCTCTCTAGCCCTAGCAAGTTGTTCATCAAGAAATTCACCAAGTGGCATAGTAGTATCAGGCATAGAAGTAGTTTCATCATAAGTATCATGCATAGCAGAAGTGGCATCATCAATAATATGCGACATATCAGAATCAATAGCAGAAGCAGGTTTAGGTGTTGCAAGCTTACTCAAAACAGAAGGTGAATCAAGTGCAGAGCTAGATGGAAGTTCCTTACCTCCCCTCGTAGTTGAGGGATAAATTTTTTGTTTTCGCGTCTTTCAAGTTCTTCATAGTGATAAGCAGATATAAATCCCAAGTGACTCAAAGAATATAGCTATGCTCCCCGGCAACGACGCCAGAAAATAGTCTTGATAACCCATAAGTATAGGGGATCACAACCGTTTTCGAGGCTAGAGTATTCAACCCAAATTTATTGATTCGACACAAGGGGAGCCAAAGAAGATTCTCAAGTATTAGCAGCTGAGTTGTCAATTTAACCACACCTGGAAACTTAATATCTGCAGCAAGGTATTTAGTAGCAAAGTAATATGATAATAGTGGTAACAGTAGCAAAAGTAATGTTTTTGGTATTTTATAGTGATTGTAAAAATAGCAACGGAAAAGTAAATAAGCAAAGAACAATATATGGAAAGCTCGTAGGCAATGGATCGATGATAGAGAATTATGCCGGATGTGGTTCATCACGTAATAGTCATAACCTAGGGTGACACAGAACTAGCTCCAATTCATCAATGTAATGTAGGCATGTATTCCGAATATAGTCATACGTGCTTATGGAAAAAAACTTGCATGACATCTTTTGTCCTACCCTCCCGTGGCAACGGGGTCCTAGAGGAAACTAAGGGATATTAAGGCCTCCTTTTAATAGAGTACCGGACCAAAGCATTAACACCCAGTGAATACATGAACTCCTCAAACTACGGTCATCACCGGAAGTGGTCCCGATTATTGTCACTTCGGGGTTGCTGGATCATAACACATAGTAGGTGACTATAGACTTGCAAGATAGGATCAAGAACTCACATATATTCATGAAAACATAATAGGTTCAGATCTGAAATCATGGCACCCAAGCCCTAGTGACAAGCATTAAGCATAGCAAAGTCATAGCAACATCAATCTCAGAACATAGTGGATACTAGGGATCAAACCCTCACAAAACTAACTCGATTACATGATAAATCTCATCAAACCCATCACCGTCCAGCAAGCCTACGATGGAATTACTCACGCACGGCGGTGAGCATCATGAAATTGGTGATGGAGGATGGTTGATGATGACGATGGCGACGGATTCCCCTCTCCAGAGCCCCGAACGGACTCCAGATCAGCCCTCCCGAGAGAGTTTAGGGCTTGGCGGCGGCTCCGTATCGTAAAACGCGATGAATCTTTCTCCCTTATTTTTTTCTCTCCGAACACGAATATATAGAGTTGGAGTTGAGGTCGGAGGAGCTCCAGGGGGCCCACGAGGTAGGGGGGCGCCCCCCCACCCTCGTGGCTAGGGTGTGGGCCCCCTGGTCTTGATCTTTTGCCAATATTTTTTATTATTTACAAAAATAATCTCCGTGAAGTTTCAACTCATTTCGAGAACTTTTGTTTCTGCACATAAATAACACCATGGCAATTCTGCTGAAAATAGCGTCAGTCCGGGTTAGTTCCAGTCAAATCATGCAAGTTAGAGTCCAAAACAAGGGCAAAAGTGTTTGGAAAAGTGGATACGACAGAGACGTATCATTGGTCAAAGTGATAGCCATCCATGCGACCCCGAAGATGGGCTAGCTCGCCAATAATCATGCAAGTAGCTAGTCCCCGAAGACAACCACTACATGCGTGTGGCCCAAACATATGTATGGAGAGGTGTGTTTTTGAGTGACAATGGAACAACTTTGATGTGGCACCATGATTTCGAAATCCCCACACTGAGTGAGGGTTAGGTTTGCGATGCATATGTATGTTACACCACACTTCAAGCCAACGACGGGGATTCATGCATGCATGCGTGCATAGTATATGCGCTCAAGCTTAATTAGGTCTGAATCTCACCATGTCCTATACTATGATAACACAAACCAAATGAGGAATCTGCCATGGTAACCTATCTTGTTATCGGTCAGGGTGATCATGGATGCCTACGCGGGCCCACGAATATATACCATTGTTGCCGATAACCATGCGAGGGAGTGTACCGTTTGAAGGCAGCCACTACATGCATATGTTTGGAGGTGATGCATGCATGCATGTTTGAATACCATTTCACAACATTGATGTGGCTCATGCGTAAAAAATCGTACACTAGCTCCCCACATAGAGTGAGATCGGTTCATGATGTGCCATTGTACTAGCCACTTCGACTCGATGGGAGGGATTCATGCGTACACATGCATGTGTGTGTGCTCAAACTATATCATGCGTGTAATCCCAGAGCATGACCTATATATACATATATATCGTATTACAAGCAAAAAAATAATCACCTCCTAAGTCAAATTAACCTCTCTTGTGTTGTCAGGCAAAAAGTAGTGATGGACCAAGCGGGCCCACAGATGGAAATCATCGATATCGCTGATAACCGCTTAAGTGGGTGTGAGAGGACAACCACCACCACTTTGCATGTGGGCCAACCATATATATGTTGAATACCCAAAATGCAAAACTTTGATGCACCACATGCCTCAAAAACCGTAAACCATGCATCCACACAGAGTGAGGTTCATCAAGCATACTACATATGATGGTCCCCTTCCCCCCTCTTCACCTCATACTATATGCTCCCATCGTAATATGTACAACCGAAAAGAATCCTCATCGATGGTGAAATTAATTAACCTTTCCCGATGTAGGTCAAAGTGATGCATGCATGCACCGATGATGGCCTTGTTGGCCCACAAATGGAAGCGTCACACATCAGTGTCCTAGCTAGGATAACCACCGCGTGCATGCATGTGGACCAAAGAGGTGTTGTGTGATGTTTGAATAGCCAATTTCACAATTTTGATGTGACACGTTCCTCGGAAACTGAAAACTCCCGACACTGAGTGAGGTGTACTTGTTCACGGATGCGTACGTATATTATGTATGCTAGTCCCCTCCCATCTCTTCGACGCATACTATATACTACCATAACACAAACAAAAAAGATTCTACCTTGTTGGTCAAATTAACCTCACTGCCGGCTGTTCGTCAAAGTGATGGACGACGACCTCGCGGGCCCACAGAAAGCGTCACCGCGAGTATCGAGTGTCGTGTTGGACAACCATCGACTGCATGTGGCCAAAACATGTATGTATGAAAGGGTTGTGTGATGTTTTAAATAACAAATTCATGACTCTGATGTGGCACCGGCCTACCTAACAAAACGGCCAACCCACACAGTGGCTCACAACTCATATTGTACCGCGAGCCACCCGCAACCCCTAGACGCACACACCCACACACACACACACACCGCGAATCCACCGCAACTACGATGCATGTTAAATTAATTATCCCGCGATGAACATATGTTACCAAAGGAGGGACGTTTTAATTTCTAAAAACTCACAAAGATCATTAAGATGTTTTAGTACATTAATTGATTGATTTTCTATGGGTATAATGTGCAAAAATCAAATTTGAGCTACATGCACACGTGACAGTGCACCTAAACGGATTGCAAAAACACATGTGTCTCACTGGGTGCATGTTTACTCCCCATGCAACAAATTTCAAACATTGAGAATCTTAAATTTTAAATTCTAGTACATCCAAAACTTATTTGAAGTTCATGAAACTTATCGTGTTATCATATGGACACCAATACAAAGTGGCATTGTACTTTTTTTTGTCAAATTTGAGACTAGTTTTGATGTAATATTTATCTAATTACAAAAGGGAGATTATTAATAATTGGGAACCAATATCCCAAATGGATTATTTATTCAAACAGTGAGCGTTAGACCAACAATGGATACGTGCCATGCTTCGGTTAAGCAATAAAGCAACATCATTAATCATCCAAATAGAAAAACAATATACGTGTCACCGCGCGACCCGTGTGCCGTGCGAGCAGGCGTGAGTTGACGGGACGCATGCGAGCAGTCCGCCGTGCAGGCAGACCGGGAGGTGTACGTGCAGGTGTGTGAATTGACGGAGGTGTGCTCGCTGCGCAGTGCCATCAGGAGGGGTGTGAGTAGCCGTGTGAAAATTTGGTAGGCATGCCAGCAGTCCGGTGCGCAGGCTCACCGGGAGGCGAGCCATCGGTTTGAGCACCGCCCGCCTATCTCCCACAACTCCCACTACTCCATATTAATGGTGCGCCTGAGCGGTCGCACCCCCATCCTCGCCACACACATAATCATATCTCTCCGCTTGCATCCTCGATGCCACTCTCAGTCCTCAAAGCCATCAATGTATGAGGATGCTGCCGAAGCGCCCCATCGGAGGGAGTGGCGGCGCAGGGGCTGCTAAAAGCACCGGAGCATAGCATGGAGATGGAGACAGAGGTTGTCGTCACCGCCGGCGAGTTATCACTACACCCTGACGTCGTCGACGACGTCAAGCTTCCACGGCCGGAGGCGGAGTTCCACACCGACTCTGGCGACGACTCTGACGACGACAAACAGCTGGTTAGTCATCTATACCCATTTATGTGTTAAATAGATCATAGGGTTTCTCTGGTTACTCCTGCCTCCCCCTTTTTGGAATAGAAATACTATGGTTATGTTCTCCCAATCCATGAAATCTGAGTAAGTTTCGTTAGATCCGTGTAGTGTATTGATTGTTTGAACGGTACAAGTGATAAGTGATTAGTTGTTTCATCTGTGCAAATGATTTCTGCTAGTAATCTGACTAGCACTACTGGAAAGGCATTGATCACGGACGGCAAACGTCTTTGCCGTCCGCCAGCAGACAGCAAACTGTCCGTCTGAACACGTGCCAACAAAGGCCTTCTTTGTCGTTCGCTTCCTGGAAATGGACAGCAAAGGGTTGTGCTGTCCGCCGTTGGTGGCCAGCAGACGACAAAGATCGTGGACAGTAGTGAGGTGGGGAGAGAGCCATTTGGGGTTAACGGCGTGCTTTGCCGTCAGCCAGCGAATGGCAAAGAGGTCTTTGCCGTCCGCTAGTAGACGGCAAAGAGCTCAGGTAGGCAGTACTGGGAAGCTGCCATGTGGCCAGTTATGTCGTCTGCCAGCATACGGCAAAGTGACCAAATATGCAGCCGGTGTTTCACAGGTTTTACAGGTAGTTGCCACGTGTTCTCTTTGCCGTCCACTAGCAGACGGCAAAGAGCTTCGCCGTCTGCTAGCAGACGGCAAAGAGGCTACATACCCCCTGTTTTTATTTGTATCCATTTAATTTCATAGGAATTCACACACAGATATACATATTTTTTTTCACATGCACAACAGACATATGATGTATCCAACACATAGCTCCATCCATGACAACATACATACATAATAAGAAACAGAGTTCCATCCATACATATTGTAGTAACTTCACAATGTTCATCCAACACATTGTTCCATGCATGCATCCATATAACAAAGTTCCACATTTTTTATCGATACGAACGAAAAAAAGAAAAGGGAAACAAGCACTGCATCCATGCAAGCTTCCATACAGTGAATTAAATCTGCAAAATTGGAAACAAGAAAGTTAGAAGAAGAAGACTAGAATCAGAAGAAGAAGAAGAAGAAAATGAAGAAGAAGAAGAAGAAGAAGTAAGCATACTTAGGTAAAATGGAGCTAACCTAGCTAATTGTGCCATTTTTGAGTGAACTAAGCATATTATGCCATTTTTGATATAACTTAGAGCTAACTTCATTTTGGAGAAGAAGAACAAAACTAGAAGAAGAAGAAAACTAGAAGAACTTCTTCTTCTAGTTTTCTTCTTCTTCTTCTTTTTCTTCTTCTTCTTCTTCTTCTTCTTCTTCTTCTTCTTCTTCTTCTAGTCTTCTTCTTCTTCTTTTCTTCCTATTCCTTATTTTCTTCCTCTTCCTGGATTTTCTTCATCTTATTATGTCATTTGTGGACTAAATAGGCTAAATTATGTCATAAATGGACTAAATAGGCTAAATAAGAGGGAGAATGCCATTTTTGAGCTTACCTTGCTAATTATGCCATTTTGACCTAACTAAGCATATTATGAGATATAACTTAGAGCTTACTTCATTTTGGAGAAGAAGAAGAACAACAAAACTAGAAGAAGAAGAAGAAGCAGACTAGAAGAAGAAGAGGACTAGAAGAAGAAGAAGAAGAACCTCTTCTTCTTTTCTTCTTCTTCTTTTCTTCCTATTCCTTCTCTTCTTCCTCTTCCTTGATTTTCTTCATCTTATTATGTCATTTGTGGACTAAATAGGCTAAATTATGTCATAAATGGACTAAATAGGCTAAATAAGAAGAAAAATTCCATGTTTGAGCTTACCTAGCTAATTATGCCATTTTTGACCTAACTAAGCATAACTTAGAGCTAACTTCATTTTGGAGAAGAAGAAGAAAACTAGAAGAATAAGAAGAAGACGAAGAAGAAGAAGAAGAAGAGGAAGAAGAAGAAATCTTCTGATCTTCTTCTTCTTCTAGTCTTCTCCTCCTCCTCCTCCTCCTCCTCCTCCTCCTCCTCCTTCTTCTTCTTCTTCTTCTTCTTCTTCTTTTCTTCCTATTCCTTCTTTCCTTCCTCTTCCTTGATTTTCTTCATCTTATTATGTCATAGTAGAGATAACTTAGCATATTAGAGCTAACATAGGTAACTAAGCATATTAGAGCTAACATAGGTAATTTAGCATATTAGAGCTAACTTAGAGCTAACTTATGTCATTACGGAGGAAACAAAGCTAAGTATATATAGATCATTTTGGAGATCTGACATACCTGACATAGTTCAGTTCTCATTGTTCTTCTCCTTCTCCTTCCTTAGCCTGATGCGCCAAGAGCGGCGAGGCGGTGGAGGCAGTGGGATGTAGTCTTCTACGATAATTGGCGTGGTCATGTCGCACAGTTGTGGGATCACCGGCACCACCACCAGCGCGATGTCATTGTCAGGCACCGCCACCATCGCGAGGCCATCTTCAGGCACGACAGGCACGACCATCGCTAGGTCATCCTCAGCCACCACCATCTCTTGCTCATGGTCAGCCACCACCATCTCTTGCCTTTGGTCAGCAACCACCATCGCTAGCTCATCCTGAGCCTGATGCCCACTCTGGTCCTCTTCTTCCCCACTCTAGTCCGGATCATCCTCCTTGATGTCTTTGCTGTAGCAAAATCGTTGTTGCTTTTGCTACAGCCAGAATCGGTGTTGCTTTTGCTCCATCCAGAATCGCTGCTGCTTTGGCTGTAGCCAGTGTCGCTGCTACTGCTCCCATTGCCTGTCCAAATGCAACAATGACCGGTAACAATTGATGCGAGACAAAGCCACATGTAGAGGAATAAGAAGAGGTAGAACGTACCGGCATCATCGTCGTCAGCGTAGCGCATGCGCCACATAGTCGCGTTGAACACCTTCACGATGAGCATGGTGGCGTCGTCGTCGTACCTGAAGAGAAGGAAGTACCCCTGCCGCAGGTCGTAGGCACGGTAGAACTTCTCCCAACCACGACACAGGTACATGTGGCCCTCCTTAATCATCAACTCCACGTCCCACAGCCTGCGAAACCCGCTGCCGGTCTGTCGCAGCTTCACATTATTTGGCGGATCTTCACCCATCATGTTCATAAAAGTGTCAGGCAACCTCTGCAGTTTGGGACAATGAGTGATGTAGCAAACAACAGAGTTATCATAATGAGATGGTTGAAGGGAGATCTGTCCTTTTATATACCTGCCTCGTGGATGATACTGAAGTCCCAAGTATGATACTGAAGAACTCGAAAGCATCCAACTCGTACTCCGATGTGGCAGAGCGGAGTCTGCGGTGGCGGCTTCCCCCCATCTCTGATAAGCAGCAGAAGAGACCAACTAGTACCCTTACAACATTATCATACAACATTATAACATAAGAAATTTTGAGCAGAAGATAATCAACTATACCAAGTTATCATTTCTCATTCAAAAAACAATGCACTTGTGGACATATATGATGGCTCTAGTTGAATTTATTAGTAGCACTAGTCGTTAGAACTGTTGACTTTAGTTGAATTTCATATAATAACTATATTAACTTCTTTCGGTCAGCAAACTAGGCAACTAGCTAGTAGTATAAAAACATTCAACTAAAGAAAAGAAAGAAACTGCAAAACATGGCGGAACCCTAAATAAGAAAGTATAAAAACGTGTCTTTTTCTTCTTCTTCCCCTCTTCTTCTTTTTCCTCTTTTTCCTTTCCTTTTCTTCTTCTTCCTCTTCGTCTTCTTCTTCTTCTTCTTGTTCTTCTTCTTCTTCTTCTTCTTCTTCTTCTTCTTCTTCTTCTTCTTCTTCTTCTTCTTCTTCTTCTTCTTCTTCTTCTTCTTCTTCTTCTTCTTCTTCTCCTTCTTCATCATCTTCTTCTTCTTCTTCATCATCTTCTTCTTCATCTTCTTCATCTTC
>NC_041390.1:534468055-534468683 GCF_002162155.2 Triticum dicoccoides | reverse complement strand
CCTCTTCCTCTTCTTTCTTCTTCTTCTTCTTCTTCTTCTTATTCTTCTTCTTCTTCTTCTTCTTCTTCTTCTTCTTCTTCTTCTTCTTCTTCTTCTTCTTCTTCTTCTTCTTCTTCTTCTTCTTCTTCTTCTTCTTCTTCTTCTTCTTCTTCTCCTTTCTTCTTCTCCCTCCTCCTCCTCCTTCTACTCTTCTTCTTCTTCTGAACTAAAACTAAAACTAATCTAAAATAAACTAAAATAAAATAAAACTAAAACTAAACTCAAAATAAAATTAAAGTAAAACTATAACTATAACTAAGGTTTAGGGTTTCCTCTTCCTCTTCTTTTCGTTCTTCTTCTCCCTCCTCCTCTTCCTCTCTTCTCCCCTCTTCTTCTTCTTCTTCTTCCCCTTCTACATATTCTAGCACTAAAACTAAACTGAATCTAACACTAAATCTAACACTAACACATATGTAGCACTAAATCTAACACTAACAATTAAACAACAAAAAAGAAAAAACAGAAAAAAATAACTCACCGGAGCAGATGGGGGCCGGGGTTTCGCAAGGCAGGGTGGCGGTGGCGACGGGGGCCGCAGCGCTCCGGGGCGGTGGAGCTCAGGGGGGACGGTGAGCGGCGACGCCGAGCC